>NW_026889795.1:3892500-4005000 GCF_033153115.1 Saccostrea echinata | reverse complement strand
TGCCAATACCTGATTACTTAAGGTCAAATATTTTTTATTGTTTTTCTTAAGTTGTTGATTGAGTTTGATCATGTAACATCTATCATTTGTGAATATTGAGCGTTTTTCAGCATTTTTTAGCATCTAAAATGTATTCCAAATGTACCCTTGCTTACCACTTATTTAGAGATAAATTCTAAATAGTTTCTTTATAGCATAAGTGGCAACAAGGTGTCATGTTTTTGGGATAGTGGTTTGTTTGTTTTTCTTAGTCTTTATTAAGGCTTAATAAACATTCAAAGTAGCTGAAAATCTCAATTTCTTCAAATTTTCTGGCTGTTGCCATGGCAACCAAGACACATAGCAACAAAATTTTATTTGATATATATTTCTGGTGTCAAGTTGTAATAATGGGCAAAGTTTCATCAAAATTGGTGATCATGCGTGGCAAAGAAGTTTAAGTGGTTACAGAGAATCGCTATTAATTATAGGGTACAACAGTGGCTGGCATGTCATTGTATCAGTCACTCTTCATTGTCTTTTGAAAATCCAAATGAATCTGGAATGGGAATCAATTAGTGGAATGAACTTAACCCCTCAGAGCAATTGAGGCAGTCTGATTCCTGAAGTAAAATAGGATGGTTGATAAAATACTGTTAACTCTTGGGAATTAAAGCAAAAATTTGCCAATGGCTTAATAATAACTAAGTGACAGAGAGGTGGTCATTATGATAATGAATCAATACCAAATGGCAGGAAAAGTTCTCAGAAACAAGAAAGATAACCACTTGATGTATACCATTTGACAGGACAGGTGGGCTAGGCACACATTTGGTCAATACCAGGTGATGGAACAGGTAGTCAAGACTACCAAAGGGTCAATACCAAGTGACATAACAGGTGGTCTAGACAGTCAATAGGTCAATGTCCCATCGCCTATGACAAGTTCTGTCAACTTGGTCATATTACCAAGTGAAATGATAAGTGGTCAGGAAAGCCAAATGGAACAAGAGTGGGCAAAGCATCCAATGGGTCAATAGCAAGTGATGGGACAGGTAATCAAGATAGCCAACAGCTCAATTTTATATCAAAAGACAGCCAACACAATATCAGTCATCGCTGTGTAAAATCTGTTATTTTTCATTTGACAATGGATGCAACCTTTAATTTCGAAATATTATGATATGTGTAGCAATTTACAGTTTAAACCATCACAAATATATTAATAAGGAAAAATATGTAAATCTCTCAGATTATGGACAAAAATTTATAACAATTCTAGGATCTCTGTTGTAATTTGATAGATGCCTGTAAGTAGATCAGCACACAGTATAACAGTAACCAATGAATATCTACACAGTTACCTTTCCTTGAATCTGTTATACATTTCCTCACAGACTTGTTTGTTTTCCTCTTCATGGACAGAACATGTGGAATAAACAATCTTTTTCACGTTTGGGAATGAGAAGGCATGTCGTAAAATCTGGGCCTGGAGTTTATGGAGTTGGTCGAGGCGGTGCTGGGTGGTGGATGAGTCATCATTAGTCAAGTCATCTAGTCTATTTACAATGCCTGTAGTGAGATAAAACAAGATCTCATTTTTACCAAAAGCATATTTTTTTCCAGTTCAAAAAAATTTTTATAACATAATTGGATGAATTCGACATCCTAACATTAAGTAAAAATCATTTAAGGGGAAGAAGGACCTTTAGCTGAAAAAATTCTTGTCATTCAATTTTTTTTATATTTTGTATATTTCTTATTAAGTATGTCCCACATATCTTAAAGCAGTTATATCATTAGGTTTCTTACCTTATTTTAGAGATATTGATTGACAAATATTATGCCCTACAGTATCTAAGTGGAGTTTTAATTCTCCATGTTGCTGGGCTCATTACTCTGTCCATAATTAGAATTTTAAAGCATATATAAAAATATGTAAGTGAACATGTATCTTTTAAAATATTTCAGGGTATAAATTGGGTTTAAAATTCGAAAAGGCAAGTTTCATCTATCACACTGCATCTGGATGGGGAAAATTACGAACTTTTTAAGACAACTTAAACAACAGAAAACGTAATTTACAAAAAATCCTATCATTCAATATTTTTAAATTTACGTTAAAATGCAAGTCCTTCAAATTATTGATTAACTGTAAAAATTTCGAATGGTGAAGCTGACCTCAATATTGCACAGGACATCGTTGAAGACGACATAAGCAGGACAAAAACTTGTCATGTTTACATTTCTCTAGTACGGGAAAAACCAACTATGACGTCACACGTAAGCTAAATAAGCGAAATAAGATATACCTACATAAGATTTCCGTCATCAGCCATGCAAAAATAATTTTTGTGTTCCCCGTTTCTCAAAATACTTCATCGTATACTGATTATGACCTGTTTATACATAATAATACCACCCTTGTATTCACCGAGTATGATCTTGCTGTACCAGCAGATCGTGTATGACGTCACCGACTTGTTGGACGCGCAGTTTAAAGAAACAGAGGAGTGGATCAATCTTTTTTCATAATTTGATAATATTTACAAGAATGTTAAACTTTTTATTTTTTTTTAATATAAGATGGTAATTAAGAAAAAAAATTGTCAAAATTTTTTACAAGAACTGATGCTTTACACGTTTTGCACTTATATAAATGGAGACTATGACGTAGTTAACAAAGTCATGTGACCATGTGTCCTTCATCCCCTTAAGGAATGTATCTAATAGCTACCCAAGTTATACAGTATAACCTGGGTTTGGACAGTTTTGCGGTTTATAAAAAAGCGTTAACTGTTCCAACCCAGATCATACTGTATAACTTGGGTAGCTATTAAATTCATTCCTTATAATTTAATTGAATTTTCTACCATTATGTGTTGTTAACAAGACGATTTCCCCTCAAATAGGACATTAAAATTGCACAAAATTTAAATGTTATGTCAAGCGGATTGATACGATTTTGATGCATTTTAAGTCATTGTGACGTTGGCAACACAGGTTATATGATATAAACTAATTTTTCAGCCAATCAGAAAGTGTGTTACAGCCAGAATTAAACTATTGTTAATTATTGAGTAATAACTTGGTCTCAAAATCTTGAAAATCAATCAAAAGCATATATTACTTTCTGATATTCACCTATGTTTTTCATTAACTGTGTTTTGCCTTAAGAAAATTTTTTTTAACTTTCTTGATTAAAGACTTCTGCTAAACTACACAAGAAAACTGAAAAACTGACCTAGGAGATAACAACATTTTACAATAACATATATACGAGGGTTGTTCGGAAAGTTCGCGGACCATGTCAATCTTCATTGTCCCCCGCTTTCACTGAAAGTGGGGGACATTAATTTGGGTCTGTCTGTCCATCCGTCTGTCCATCCGTCTCTATTTCTGTCTGTCTGTAACACTTTCGTTTCCGTGCGATATCTCGTGAACCCTTTGAGCTTTTGCAATGAAATTTTGCATAGCAACTCCCTATCGACTAAAGAAGAACGCTATTAATTTTAAGGTCAAAAGGTCAAAGGTCAAGGTCATAAATTCATAAATTCTCTCTGTTTTAACACTTTCATTTCCGCGTGATATCTCAAAAAGCTTTTGAGCTTTTGCAAAGAAATTTTATACCATAACTCCCTATGGCATCTCTCGCCCCTCTCACAGTGTCCCGTCCCGTTTTTTTTTTCTTATTTATTGTATATTAAAAGTCACTTGGCACTATTCTTAGCACAGGGGCATGTGGAGAGTTATTACGTATAATATAGGTTGTCGGCCGACTTTATATTCTAATTACATCTATTAGATCTGTTTAGTAAAGGCTAAATTAGACAATATGTATTGTGTAAAATTTTGACAATATCGAACGTGAATATAAACATTATATATGACCTAATGTTTGCATCTGATCAGACTTAACTCAATATGAGTTAAGTCATATTATGGAAATGAGTAGATCAACTAAGAGTCAAAGAAGCATAACGCTTACAACATTATCATTACTGACGTTTGACACTACCCTTTTGAAATAATTTGATGTATACTCATGTGCCTCCATGGTCTAGGGGTATGATGCTTGCTTAGCAAGTGAGAGGCCCAGGTTCAAATCCTGGTCAATCCAATTTTTTCTAAATGATACTACTCAACATGTGAAATGAGAAAGTTATGACATCTGGCATGTACAAACTCATAAAATCTTTATTACAGTGTGATAAATATTCTATATATTAAAAAGAATCTTCTATTCATGTATTAAAGAATAAGCAATCAAATCTTTATATCCATATTGGCATTTTTTATTTGCTTCAATATACATGTATACATTTAATAATTCTACAAATTCAGGGGAGGGGGGTTGCCCCCCAGAACTGCGCATGTTCTTTTTTTTTTCCCCAAGTGGGGGACACAAATTCTCTGAATTAGCTTGTTATTCTATCTTCAAGAAATTTAAAACGAGCACATTATTATATGTTAAAATCTTTATTTTGTTGATGTGTGAAGTTTCATTCAATGTGATTTAACAGAAGTCATATAATTATTTAATTTTAAAATCAACATGTTTGGTTACCACAGAGCAAACTCAACCACATTGTAACGTCAAAAACATAGTGTCATGAGGTTCTCAAAATACTCTCCCGATACATTTCACACAGTATGGCCCAATACCAGTGCACTTACTAAAAACGTTTCTTTATTACTTGAAATTTATTTTGTTAACACTTGTTCCAGTAGCATATTTTTTTTGTCAATGTTATACTTTTTATTACATAATTGTGCTTTCACAAGATCAGCAATTGTGAAGTGCCTAACTCTCACCATGACCTCACTAACTTTTTAAAGATTTTGAACAGATTTTTACAGATAATCTGTTTCCTCCCAGATCATCCTCGTCTGATACAGAGTCTTTATCATTCAAATATCGCCTGTCCCAGGTACACACACATGCATGGCTCGCTTTTGACATATATCCTACCTCTTCCAGCATTTTCATAGTTTTTTTCTGGAGTTTTCCAGAGTACAACACAAAATTGTATCGTTAACTGCTGGTCCGTGACATTCTACGACATCATCTTTCTTTGCCCTTTTCACTGAAGACTGCCTATCTTCTGAAATTGATTTTTTTTTTCAACGTAGCAAAATATTGTCATAATTTGGAATATGAAACAATGTAACAGTTTTTAAATTTGAACGTCTAGGATTTTTCTGTTTTTGCGCCATTTTACAGAGGATATGACTACAGACATTATTTAGTGTATTGATTGTATATTACGAAATTTTGACCTGTGCTGCCATCCAATTTTCACATTTTTAACATTAAATAAGTTTGAAATAAACCACGATATTTTTTTAAATTTATTTAACACTTCATTTAAATTTTTTGTTAAAACATTTCTACCAAATTTGGAAATAATATGAGGTTTAGTAAAAAAGTTATGACAGTAGTCTGCGAACTTTCCGAACAACCCTCGTAGAGATTTCATGATCAATGACCCATGTCTTATGACTGACCTGATCCACTACAGGAAGGGTCCACCATTACAAACTCTACATCCTTATAGGCCTGACTATCTGTCTTTACCCTGAGAAAGTCCATACATGGAGCCACTTTACACATCACGCCAGCTGCCTCCACACAATTCTGAAATATGGCTATCCTCTCTGCCTTGTGTTCAAAGGCATAGATTGTTCTGGAAAAGGAATTACAAATAAGTCATTTTTGCCAGCCAAGTACTAATCTTCTACACTCTTTATGTAAGTAGATAAATCAATATTGCTTATTTAAATGTAATCCTTGTACATGTATTTTTACTTGACGTTGAGGTCAATGAGGAAATAACATCTGTGACTTGAACTTGAACTTGTGCCAGACAAGGCCCTTAGGGTTCTGATTTTACCAGCTAAACATAATTTATGAGAGTAAAAATTATATGTTGGAAGAAAAAAAACAACATTTTCCTTCCTTTGTGAAATTTATTATCCAATGTCCTTTTCTAGGGGAGGAGGTAAGAAGGGAGGAGGAGGATTTATCATTTTACTTGGTAGGAAGAGGACCTGTGTTCTACATCCATCCCATTACTTCACTTTGAAAGAGGGTACAAATACAAAATGATAACATATCAATTGCATGTTTGTGTTCCCACAAAATGACTTCACATGGAGAAGGCAGGGAAAAGAACATGCCTTCATCTAACATGTATATATACATTATAGCATATATATTTGTATTTTCATGATCATACACAAACTATAATCCAGAGAAAACTCACCCATTTTTGCCCATTAAACTGGCCAGGTGACTTGTTTTGTTGCCAGGAGCAGCACAGCTATCTACTACAACAGCTCCCTCTGGTTGTGACAAAATGTGAGCAGGGAGACAACTGGCCTAAAAGGAAAAACATGCATATGCAACATCTCTTTAGGTTGAGTGTTCAAATGAAGAAATGTGTTGTTTTTTTAAAGGAATCGATGTTCATTTTTGTACCTTGTCTTGTAAAATGACTTTGCTTTTCTGTACTAAGTGGTGATTATGGAGGTCAGTATATGCAGAGAACACCAAAAGATCAGAGAGATGGAAGTCTTTCATAAACTCAGACTCTCCAAGATTTCTGCAGGTTTCTATAAAACTGAAATTTTACATAAACAACATAATATACATCATTACTACTTATTAATAAATAAAAAAGTGATTTGTAAGAAATGAAATTCCAGAGAAGCACCCATCAGTTGTTTTGAGCAGTTGTGAAGTATCAGTACCTGTCAACCTCATCTGGGGTAGGAACCAATGTCCATCCATCGTCCATAAACACCTTGATCACTTCTTCCACTGTTACTTTGATTTGGTTCACTCGAACATACCTTGGCAGGGCTAAATGTAAAAAAAAAAACAAACAAACAAACAAACAAACTTACTCAACTTTTTGTGTCACCTGCTGAGCAGAGCTATACTGAGGGATTTGCCCAGCGTATATGTCTGTCAATCTATCCATCTCTCACACCCTATATCTTGAGAATGGTTAGAAGTGGGGATATGATATTTGCTCAAGTATTGCTTGAAGCAATGGCCATTGTAAATTACCAGGGTTATTGACCCAGTGACCTTTGAACTTGTTTTCAAACTACATTACAGTGCCAATATACACAATTATTTTTTACCTTTAAGAGGCAAGTCTATGCTATTAAACATGCAATTCTTGTAGTAAGACATTTTGAAAAATAAATATATAGTGTTACAATTAATCTTCTTGACCTTGATTTTGACCTACTTATCAAAAATTACAGAACACAGATTCTAATTGACACACTTTGAAAAAGTGCACACACATTAAAATAACTTTAGCTTTATATACATGTAGGTCTTTAATGATGCTGTATAGCTAGTGACACATGCATTTCTTTGAACACAGTAGTATTATCCAAAGTCACCACCACCATTTGATCAACAATTACAGAGTCCAATTATTGAGTCCACTTATATTCTACTAATATTAAGAATTGAACACATTTTTTTGGCCTATAATTTCTTAAATGTATAAAAACAGTGATTCAGTAATTTACCTAAAGTCTGCCCTTAAAATTAGACAAATCAAAAGGGCAGAGCTAAAATGCTGCAATCATTCACCATCAATGCTATAATATGTATGCAACATTCACTGATATAATGTATGTTACCTTCTGATGTTGAGTATGGTAAATCTGCATAGTGCTGTACTCCATAGACAGTCAACAGTCTGTCAAATTCACTGGTTATACACTCTTTATTCTTTGTTACCACTACCTACAAAAGTATACAGGAAACCGACATAAAATTCCACCCTTTAGATATCCTTTACTTTTTCTCGTTACAATTTTTTGTCTTAAACGTAAGTAAATTTTTCAGTTAATTTGATCCACAAATCAGGAATTCAGAAATTTCTAAAAAATTTTAAGTCTTTGTTTAATTAAGGAATAACTGTCAAATTGTTTGGTTTCATGATGTGATCAAACGAATGGCTTGCATGATAATTTGCATACACGCCAAAGGCGTTTATGCATAAAATTATCACGCAAGCCAATCGCTTGATCATCGTCATGAAACAAAAAAAATCTGCCAGTTATTCCTTATATTTACATACTCTTGATTCCATAAATTCACATGCTACATTACAAGCCCCGCTTACTTCTGCTGTCTCTGTCCCACCCCACAGGTTATTTTTATGTCCCCAGATCGAAAGATCCTGGGGGTATATTGTTTTTGTCCTGTCTGTCTGTCTGTTTGTCTGTCTGTCTGTCTGTTGTCAACTTTAACCTTGCCCATAACTTTTGATTGGTTGGAGCTATGTCTTTCATATTTCACATGTGTATTCCTTGTGCCAAGACCTTTCTTTGGGTACCATCATATTTGACCTTTTGACCTTGACCTTGGAGTTTGACCCACTTTTGCAAAATTTTATGAGACTTTAACCTTGGCCATAACTTCTGAACAGTTGGTGCTTAGGGTTTCAAACTTCACATGTGTATTCTTTGTGACATGGCCCTCCTTTGGATACCAACCACTTTGACCTTTTGACCTTGACCTAGGAGTTTGACCTACTTTTGAAAAACTTTAACCTTGGCCATAACTTTTGAATGGTTAATGCTAGGGCTTTCATACTTCACAAATGTCATCCTTGTGACAAGACCTTCCTTTGGATACCAACCACTTTTACCCTTTGACCTTGACAAAGGAGTTTGACCTACTTTTGAAAAACTTTAACCTTGGCCATAACTTTTGAATGGTTAATGCTAGGGCTTTCATACTTCACATATGTCATCCTTGTGACAAGACCTTCCTTTGGATACCAACCACTTTTACCCTTTGACCTTGACAAAGGAGTTTGACCTACTTTTGAAAAACTTTAACCTTGGCCATAACTTTTGAATGGTTGGTGCTAGGGCTTTTATACTTTACATATGTAATCCTTGTGACAAGACCTTCCTTTGGATACCAACCACTTTGACCCTTTGACCTTGACATAGGACTTTGACCTTCTTTCGAATAACTTTAACCTTGGCCATAACT
Organism: Saccostrea echinata; assembly: GCF_033153115.1. Taxonomy (NCBI): domain Eukaryota; kingdom Metazoa; phylum Mollusca; class Bivalvia; order Ostreida; family Ostreidae; genus Saccostrea; species Saccostrea echinata. The sequence continues at coordinate 3,995,984 of NW_026889795.1, read as the reverse complement.
TTTGAATGGTTGGTGCTAGGGCTTTCATACTTCACATATGTAATCCTTGTGACAAGACCTTCCTTTGTATACCAACAACTTTGACCTTGACGTTTTACTTACTTTTAAAAAACTTTAACCTTCACCATAACTTTTGAACAGTTGCAGCTAGGGCTTTCAAATTTCACAGGTATATTCCTTGCGACATGACCTTTCTATGCCTACCAACATTTTTTATCTTTTGGCCTGGATTTTGACTTGCATTTGAGAAACTTTAACCTTCACCATAAGCTGCCACACAGGGGCATCAGTGTTTCACAAACACATCTTGTTTTAACCATGCCTATCAATGAACCAGTAGCTTTATGTAGAAATGAAGTATTTTTACTATTTGTAGTTTTATCTTGGACAAAGAAATTTCAAAAAGTAAATATTAAAATATACATGTATCTTACAGATCTAAGGACATGCATGTTATGATGTCACAGAAACAATTTGATGTTATTTAATGAGAGAAAAGTCTGTGACTCATGTTGGATCCAGTAACCTGACAAAAAAGCCTGGCATCCTTTTACACAAACTTATGTTAAGAGGTTGAACACCTGTTACACACACATTTTTCACTCATGCAACCTACATTGTAAGTTCCATGCACAAATTTTATAGCAGAGTTTTATGTAAAAGGGAAGGTTGCCGGCTCAGTCACTTTGTTCCTCCACAGGTGCCCCAGCTTCCTCCCACATTAGTGACCCCCCTTACGCTCACAACCGTGCCAAAGAGAGAGACATCAATTCAAGTTATTAAACTCCTTTATCAAGTAAAATGAAGAAAATTAAGTTTCAAAACTACTGAGAGTGGCTTGAGTCTTGAATACGCCAATAATAATATCATAATAAATAACTCCTCCCCAAATTTCTACAAAGAACAAATACATGTACAAAGATAACTTCCCTTGTTTTCAGTAATAATTGCATGTTCAAAAATAAAATAAGCTTAAGGTTAATGAAATAAAATATTACAGTTATTTTATATATATATATATATATATATATATATATATATATATATATATATATATATATATATATATATATATATATATATATATATATATATATATATATATATATATATATATATATATATATATATAAAGTACCTTTAATCTTCTTGGTCTAAACAGGCCAGGTCCAATCATGAAGTCATACAGTAAAACTCGGGCCAGCATCTCATCATTCCACAATAGCTTATTTTTCTCTAGTAGCTTGGTGCGCTTGACAACTGTTTCCAGGATCTTAGCGTACCTAAGGGTCTGATTGACTAAAGCTGACAACATCTGCTTGTCCTGTCAAGATCATAACACATCATTAATTTAACATGTTTAAGAAATGTATTTATTTTTTGAGAATTCATGAGGACATGAACTACAACACTTCATGCTGGCATATTTCATGTATCACATTGTAGTTCATGTACCTCAAGAATAATAAAAAATTAAACTGATTTTTTTTATATTTACATTATTTAACTGATGATTTGACCATGTTGACATGTTGACACAAAATTTATCATTCAACTGTAATTTCTTAAAAGAAACAGACTGCACTATATACCGTATAAGTGGAATTTTAGCAAGACGCAAATTTAGCAATTTTTTTCTAAAAAAATCTGTATTTAATTTTAGCGAGAAATAATTAATTTTAGCGATTTTGTAATGTCTTGAAAGATAAACAATAACCTCAAATTGTGGAATTAATTGTTAGCGATATTTAATTTTAGCAATCTCAACACCCTCGTTAAAGATGCCAAAATTGAAACCTCGCTAAAATTTCTGTTTATACAGTATTTGAAGTCAATTATTGAATCATGATGCCAAAGTGACAACTAGTATTAATTGTAACGGGGACCGTTACAGATGTTCCCCAAACGCTCCCCAACTTCCTTTTGGTGTCTTATTCCCTGTAAGCTTCATTAAATAAGGCAATCAAGTATATTGGTATTTTTACGCATTACACGCGCGCGCACGGGCATGCATGTACAAAATGACCATGTCAACTTGTCTACACTTTTAATACATCTTTACATTCAAATTTCATCAAAAGATAAAAAAAAATTCGGCTATATTAAGTATATTTGTCATTTTATGCATTGCAAGCGCGCGCACGTGCATGCATGTCCATGATGACTGTGTCATCTTGTCAACACTATAAATATGTATACATATTTTGAGTATCAAAGCATTTCATCAAAAAGTATAAAAGTTACAGCTATATCTAGTATATTGGTCATTTTAGCATTACATGCGCGCGCATGTGCATGTTGACAATGTCATCTTGTCTACATTTATAATATGTCTATATATTCTGAGTATCAAAGCATTACATCAAAAAATGTAAAAGTTATGGTTATATCAGATATATTGGTAATTTTACTCATTGCACGCGCACGCACGTGCATGAATGTGTGCACTGACCATGTCGTCTTGTCTACACTATTAATACATCCTTATATTCTGAGTATTAAAGTATTTCATCAAAAGATATGAAAGTTTTGGCTATATCAAGTATATTGGTCATTCTACTCATTGCACGCACGCGCACGCACGTGCTTGCAAGTGCATGCATGTGTGCGCTGATTATGTCATCTTCTGTCCACTTCTAATATATATCTATATTCTGAGTTTCAAAGCAATTCATCAAAAAAAATGTAGAAGTTAAGTCTATATCATTTGAATTAGTTATTTCAATCATTGCGCATGCGCACACGTGTGCATTCTGACCACGTCATCTTGTCTACACTTTTAATATATCCTGATATCCTGAGTATCAAAGCATTTCATCAAAAGATATGAAAGTTATAACTATATCAAGTATATCTGTCAATTTACTCATTGCACGCGCGCGCACGTGCACGCACGTGCATGCATGTGTGCGCTGATCAAGTCTTCTTGTGTACACTTCCAATATATATTTATATTCTGAGTTGCAATGCAATTCATCAAAAATTGTACAAGTTAAGTCTATATCAATTGCATTGGTTATTTCGATCAATGCGCATGCGCACACGTGCATGCATGCGCATTCTGACCATGTCATCTTGTCTACACTATTAATATATCCTTATACTTTGAGTATCAAAGCATTTCATCAAAAAATATAAAAGTTACAGCTATATCATGTATATTGGTCATTTTACGCATTGCACGCGCACGCACGTGCATGCGCGCAAAATGACCTTCGTTCCGCAAATTTACATAACATTCCTATCGGATGTGTAGTTTCGGAGATCACTCACGGACAAAAAAGTACCCAGGAAGAAAAATAATAATAACTAGAAACTCATTGCGAGCAATGAGAGGTCTTCCGTCCGATTCTGAAAAAAAGAAAACTCAAGCTGAAAAAGTGATAAAAGAAATTCAGACACTCTGGAGATTTAACCCTAGTCGTTAGCCTGAAAATCCAACGTGCTAACCATTAACCATTCCCTTTTTTGCATCACTCCTGTCACGACCGGAAGTAACGGCGATACAAGATTTTGTCACGATTCAAATAAACTGATGACTGACTATCAGTCCTGAAAGTTTTAGACTTCAGTCGTTTACTGTTGCCGAGCAATAGACCAGAATTTGACGTTTTATTTCCGGTGGAATCTAACATATTTCAAAACAGCGAAAGAGATGCAATAAAAAGATGCAAGTTTTAGTTTAAAAAAGAAACAAGAGAAATAATATGAGCGCATCCTCTCATCTAAAAAATAAAACAGGTTTTGTAATCCTCAGAAATAGTTCTATCATTTGATAGTTGCATATTTAAGATCAGAGGTTACGTCCTATATTAAATATCGAAAAATAGCTTTAAAAATAGGCTGTTTTGTAGAAATTTTCAGGATACGAGGAAAATGACTTCTAGATGTGCGGGTTTTCCTTTTCGTGCGTCGTGAGTACTTCCGGTCGCTACCGGAAGCGAATTAAAAAAGTCAATTTTCGAAGTGTCTGAATGGCCGGAATTTGTCGTTTTGAATCGGTTTTTAGTATTTGCACTTAGTTCCGGGCACGTTAACGACAAACGACAAATTGCGGTCATTCAGACACTTCGAAATTCTAGAGGCGTTCCGAGAAAACTAAAAATAGTTCTGGGATAATTGAAGTTATATTTAAATTTCCCGGAACGCCTCTGGACTTTTCAAGTGTCTGAATGGCCGGAATTTGTCGTTTTGAATCGGTTTTTAGTATTTGCACTTAGTTCCGGGCACGTTAACGAAAAGTTTGAAAATGTGTTTAAAACTCATGTTTTAGGAATTATTTGCAAGATGTGAGGGTTTTCACAATAAGTAATCAGTGTTCCGAGACGTCCGGTGCATAAAAATCGGTAGGTGCAGCGTTATTTTCAAAGAACAAGCCATGTAAACAAGCGAGTTGAGCAGACGCCATTACGGAGCCTGCATACCTTTACTTTTTTTACATATCAATAAGGTACATACATATTTATAAACCAAGACCCAAGTACCTGTGGATCTTCCATTTGAGATTTTTTGCCAGAAGAGATACTCCCTTCATTGATAAGTGGAATTTATCCTCAGCTAGTAGATTATGAATGGGGTTTCCATTGGATGACATATTTCCATGATCAACATAATGGATGGGGTCTTTCAATTCCTCCACCCGTTGTTGAATGAGGGTATTGATTATCCTGCAGTTGGAATTATGCTTGGTATCGCCTCCTCTTGGTGTAGTGCCACTTACAATAATTTTTGCACGAGACCATTTGGATATGATGACATCTACAATTTCGAATAGCTTCTCAACACAATCATAAGGTGAGTTGGACTTTAAATCATTTGTTAAGGAGTGTAAAATAATGACATCTGGTGATCCCTGATGTTCAATTATAAAGAATGTTTCCACCTAAGCATATTGCCGTGGCCCCTTTTTCGGACCCCTCCAACATCATCTAATTAACTCAAATCTTAATTATTTTACACCTAACCCATATTTCATTATCTGTGTGGTACATTACTTGCAAAACATTACATTGAAAACGGCGCTTTAGTTTTATTAAAGGTAATTAAAAATGCCCACTAGTGGGTGTTAATTCCGGAATGTTGCGCTTGTCCGAGCTGGGTTTTAATTGTGTCTCATTAATATTCGGAGTAGGCGGGGCATTTCATCGATCGATTGAAATCATGTTATCGCCAGTTATATAATGGCTTCTGGGAACTACTCAGCATGATTTGATTAAAAAAATATGCACAAAAGTAAACACAAAGAACATGTTTAAACTTCTCAAGGATTTCGCCGTTGTTTTTTTGTTTTTTGGAAAGAGGGGTGCGGGGGGAGGATATGTACTCCCTCCCTAAATCCAGATTTTCCCCCATTTTTGGTAGGTTCTGGTTGATCCTTGAAGTCATATAATAGATAGATAAAATTTAGAAGCTTACTTAAAAAACAACAGGTGAATGACAAGTTACTTTTGTTTCAAAAATATTTTTAGTTTAAATAGGGTAATTAAGTTGCGATCGCAATTTACGTGGCGTATACGTGGAAAATCAACACTAAATGAACCAGGTTGCTTGTACATGTAAACACGTATTGAATTTTTTAAATAAAATAAAACTCTCTCTCTCTCTCTCTCTCTCTCTCTCTCTCTCTCTCTCTCTCTCTCTCTCCGTACTTTAGTACAATAAATACTGGTGTACGGAATAACGAAATAAAACATTTTTTTTGCAATGCTGTAGTGATATTTAATCAGTAAAACAATTTTATTAATTGTATGTGTGCTTTTTTGTTTTGTTTTGTTATTTTTTCGTCCCAGTAAGCTTTCCAGTGTTAAACAATCTATACATACTTCTACCTCGTGTACATAATATTTTTACAGTCAAAAAACATTTTGAGGAATGATGCTATAGCTAAGATGTAGACTATGGCTTGGAAACTCATTTAGCCCGCAAGCGAACCCCTAAATCCAAGGATTAAATCTAAAATATCATTAAATTTTGCCCAATTTAAAATTCCATTACCCTCATCTGTCAAATATTTCTTATGAATGGTATAGCATCATTATTTTTTCTGTCTTCAAATGTGGACCTAATACCTGAACAATATTAATATCTGTCGGATGCCACTATTATCATCGGTTTCATGGCCGTAGGAACCCGGGGGCGGGGGGGGGGGTGCAGGGAGCCCCCCATAATTTTGCCGATATAAAGAACACTATAGAAAACATAGCTACCATATACTTGTGCCCCTTCAATAATTACGTCTGATGCCCCCCTTTTATTTTTGCTTGTCAAGGAATATTTGGTAGTTGGTAGTGCTCCCAACTGAAAATGTATGACTGTGCTCCTAAAACTTGCTTCCTACGGGCCTGGGTTTTATCAAAAGAGGAATTTTATACAAACCCAAAGAATTCCTTTGAAAAGTATATAATTGAACGCTTTTGAAATCAATATAGATGTGTGTTTTAATTTAAAGAATATTTTGTTAAGAAAAGTAAATGGAATTGAGTGGAAGGGTTAGCCTGTTTAAGCCCTCTCCCTACATCAAGGTCAACGTAAATACATAATTGATATAAAGCACAAATGCAAAAAATGTAGAAATAATGTACCAAAAAGAAGGGGAGGGGAGGAAAATTAAAAAAAAATACTAGTAAGCAAAATTACAGTGAAAAATAAGCAAAATTACAGAAAAAATACCGGTTTGGGAATATTCAAAAATGTTAAAGAGCTAAATCCACGAAGGGGCTAAATCGGCCCAGTCATCAAAATAAATGAAACTTTCTCACATAAAACTCTAATATTTGTATGTTGTAAAACAATTTATTTTTTAACAATATCTTTTCTGGTTTTCTTTTTACATTCGTTTAAATTTGGTATTGTTTTCCTTATTAATACTATCACGTCATTACGTTGACGTTACATACTTTAACCTTGTGACGTTGACATTTTGTATAAGACAGTAACATATGTACGTTAATGGAATAGAAATAACCAATACAGGCTCTTCTTTAAAATTTTGTAAAATTTTACTTTGAATTTTTCAAGAAGTTCTAAAAACTTTTGGTTTATTTTTTAATTAAAGTTATGTGTACTCTAAAGAAATGCCAAATATTTGTTATATACAACGGTTGTCTGGTAAAATCGTTGATACATGCATGTAACGCATTTTAAATGATAATAAGAGACACGTTAAGCTGAAAACAAACAGAAAGTGTTAATCCATCATATTTGAGTAAAACTTAATTAATGTAGTAAAATATATACCATAGCAGCCATGGATAAAGATTTTATCATTCATAAATGTGTTATTGTATGGTCATACGGCGTACAAAAAAAGATTTTTTTTTATAGAAAATACACGAGTACTCTTTAATAACGAAAGCATAAAATTAAAATGAAAAGTTGCATTAAAAATGAATACGTTTGAAGTTACCATCTATTTTATTGTCATTTTGAGAATTTCGTTGCACTTCCGGAATTTATGGCATTTCCCGACATTTGAAATGAAATTGTAGTTCATACATGTAATACACGTAAAATAGTGACGTTTGACAACAATCCTGCGCACCACAGATTGTCAGGAAAGAAGCCACTACAGACTTTTAAACATGAGTGATGCAAAGCATCAAATCGGCCGCAAAAAACTATTTTTTCAACGAAAACACAAGATTTCCAAAGTATTTGAATTTCAAAACGGAACCTGAAGTTAAAAAAAAAAAAAACAAGATAAACGGAAATGGCACATATACCACTTTACTCAATGTAAATTACTTAATCGAAATAAAGTTCACTAATTATGATAAATATGTTATATCATCAAAAAGAAACTTTTTTATATACCCACAATAGATATGAAAAGAGATTTCAGATGATAAAAACGATCGAATGAATTATTGCTAACTAATCGTTTCGTTATCATATCATCATATCTTACACATTCCCATTTTGGGGAGTACCTATTACAAACCCTTTTAACAAAATCATAAAGTAATGATTATCTGGTGAGAAGTGAAAATTACATTGAAACATAACAACATCTATAGGACTTTCATATAGTTCAAAACCAGTTTTAACATTTTACTCATAATTTTCATATATTTAAAATAACGTTCCGTTTCTCCATGTGCAATTTCTAACACAACTACAAATAGATAGGCGACAATGAGTACAGAAGACGATAGAATAATCATAATATTGTATACATATTGCATATGAGATTTTTAACTCGGACGTTTTCGGATCGTTACTATTTGTAATTAAACAAAAATATACGAAAAACAGCTACTGGCAATAGTAAATGGCTATCATTACAGACCGTCGAAAAAAAAAATTATAGACCACATGTCGAACGACATATTACCATACCCCCCACCCCCCAAATACCATGTTCAAATGCCTGATCTATGAAGTTATATTCTATATAGACATCCTTTCAAAAAAAAAAAAAAACAAATATGATAGACAGGCAAAATTACCGGTAGCAGTTATATCCGTTAATAATAGTGTTGTCAAATCGGACGATTTTTAGTAACCGGTTACTCGCTTCCTTTTCCGATCGAGTACCCGGTTACTCTGATAAATTTTCGTTACAGTTTCCTTATCTATTATCTATTTCATCCATTACCTATCGGTAGAAATGAAACACAAATTAATGTACTGTATATTAACTTTATTTACAATTACAATATCAAACACACCCACGATATCTTAATTCAAAGAATTTTGATTCATATGTCGCTTAAAACGGGCAGTTTGTTATTAATTGTTATGTTAAAGAAAATTTTATCAACATACCAAATGTAAGAAGGCGAATACTATTAGATATATAGTCGTCAATCACCATTTTTACAATAGTTTCGTTATGTTTTCCTTTGATGAATTATTTATTAACAAACTTGTAGTCCCACCCGTACAATAACTCCAAATCACATAATTTACATTTTACAGATTTCAAATTAAATCAGCTGTTCTTTTAAAAATACTTCCAAACTTAAATGTCTGCGGCGGCATCTTTTTAAACTATGTTCCTCTGACTATCACAGGTCTAAATGAGGTAATCATAACTCAGGTTTTCAAAACTTGTATACCCTCTGGCAATCAAAGCTATCAATTATATAAACTGTGAAAACTAATCATAACAAATCGATCCTATTTGTGAACCCCTAGATCAAGTCTAACGGTAAATAAAATTAGGGAAATATGTTAGTATACATTTATAAACAACATAACATTCATTTTCTACGTACTTATTATGTAAAATGTATTTTTATCCGAGTAACCGAATAGCAGTTTTACTTATCGATATTCGCATCGTTCAACGATTAACCGGTTAACCGGGTACTCGTTGACAACACTAGTTAATAATAATAATAATACATTCAGGATACATGGCCGTAGGAACCGGGGGTGGGGGTGGCCATGCCCCCCCCCACCCCCAATAATTTTGCCGATATATGGAATACTATATAAAACAAAGCTACTACATGCTTGTGTTTTTGTCAATAAAAATGTCTGATCCCCCCCTTTTTTTTTGCTTGTCAAGAAATTTGGTAGTTGATAGTGTCCCCAACGGAAAAGGTATGGCTGTGCCTCCCCCTCCCCCCAGCTGAAATTGCTACCTACGGGCCTGGGATCTATAATAAATTTATGCAATGACCGAGTCACGAAAAATCAATCGTTTTTTAAAATATCTTTTATCAAGGAGATTGAAAAAAAAATGAAAACTGCTACTGAATTTATTTTTTATACTATATATACAAGAACTAATATAATTGGCATTGTTATTTATTCACTTAACTACTTTCTTATTTAAATGGCAGCAGTAATTGGTCGAATTGTCCTACGTATTTAATGAATGAAGGTGGAATCCCGAAACCCCCCTCCCCCAATAACCCCTGTCTCTTTTTCTTTCTTTTTTTTTTTTTTTTGCTTCTTATTTTGTATCAATGCTCGAATCCCCCCTTTATGAATTTACACTACTACATGTATAAACATGCTTGCTAATCTTGGTTGCCCTCTCTCCCTTGGGCCTGTTACATTTAAGCGTAGTAACTCAAAACAGAAAGAGATCGCAAGTAGCCTCCCTTTGATATTTTTTTCATGTGTTGGCTAGGTCACAGCATGCATGCGATACTGAAATTACTTAAAACCTTAAAGAGAAGTCACTGCCTTGGTAGTAAGTTATTCGTTTATACAATATAGGACACTTTTCTTATAGAGGCTTATCACAAAAATTACCCGCGATCTGTAAAATCAATCTATTGTTTATTTGATTTATCAACCCGAATTTTCTAGGTTCAGTACTTCGTAACATAATTTATGTTAAGAGGTCTTGGATCAGTAAAGGTTTTGGCTAATAAATATTAATTAATCTTTTGTCTTAAAATGCCACTGGCGATTTCTGAAACGCATGTTGGGTATCATGGGTATGGGTTATATTATAATACATGTAGTTATAATAGACTCTATTGCGTAACATTAACCATTTGTATGCTGTCGAAGCAGACTTCACGACATTTATGTTTTGTAAGGTGGCAAAACAATCATTATAAATACGTCTTGGTAGTTGCATCCGATGTTATTTGTTTAATATTCTAGGCTATTCCGACACGGCCACTCAGGAGAAAATAAAGATGTAGCCTACATGTTTCTCGGATGATCTCCCTTTGATTACATAGTGACCATGGTGACGAGGAGCCGGGAGTTGGAAAACAAATTCAAAGCATAAATAAATAGGCTGTCAGAGGAAAAGAGAACACATTATTTTTTTTTAACATTTCAGCATAATGATGAGTTAAATATAGATCAGCTACTTGAAGGAAAAGTCTTGGGTCAGGACTGAGGCACGTAGTACACAAAATGTCGACATTATTGCATCTACACGCAGTCATGCTTAGCGAGAGTTCTTCGTACTTTTTTGCACCACGACACAAAATAACTTATAATAGATATAACAATCGCATTTTGAAACTTTTTAATATTTACAAAAACAATATAGAATATTTTTCTTTTCTATTAATGTAGGATACTCCCCGCTAATTTTACTGTGTGAGTCGGTGCTAAGATATTTGAGTCGAACTAAAAGTATTAATTTCGATGTGGTCACACCCCTCGAACAAAATAAAAATATACTTTATTTATTCATATTTTAATCCTCTTTTCAATGGTTTAAATTTTATTTTGTTCGAAGGGTGTGGCCACAGCAAAAATTTGAACCAAAGACGAAAAAAATGCTTTATTTTGATAAAAACTAGCAAAGTGCACGTGTTTAGACGTTTTCTGTACAAATATGACGTCATCAAATAAAAAAAAAATGGCATAGAGTGAGTTAACCATGCATCAGACACATACCTTGCTTCGGACAACTTCAAGCAATAAACTTTCTGTAAATCTGAGTGTTCCCGTGTTTTTACTTGTTTCTGTCTTGAAGCTGAAGATTTAAACTTTTTATTGATGCCGATTTTTATTATCATGTTGCGATAAAAATACCCCGAGAATGGCCTTGAAGTTACGTCATATTTTACATCATCAAAGGGGAGTAACCAGAATTTTTAGATTTTGCAAATTTTTAGAGTTGTTGTTCTTTAATTAGACTTCAATGGAACGAGTAGGACTTTGGTGAAATTTGTTAATGATTGGTAATTTAACAGAACTTTTAAAGAAATTTCACTTCCATGTTTGTATAATTTTTTTTTAGAGTTGTTTTTTACTAGTACGTTCACTTCACCGTACATCGGACACAAATTAACCATGCATCGGACACTTTCCGATGCATGGGTTAATTATCACTTCTATTTTCACACAGAACCCAACTGACATCTGTTTTTTGCAGAAATAGAAATGAGAAACTCTAAATTTTTAGTGAATATACAAGTTATCGATATATGACGTCTAGAATTGGACTCAATTTATTTTTACAAACCAGAGTATGATAACCCCCGAGACCAACGTACAAGTTGACACGTATAAATAGCATTGTAAAGCCTTTCTAGTGCAATGTGATGCAACTAAAAAATCTCCTCATTTGTGGATCGATGTAGTCAATCAAATTTAAGTAGAAGGTTAATTTTGAAATAAAATATAAAAATAATTCAAGATCACTAATTTTAAATCACCCAGATAAAGCTATGACATTTTTCCGGTTCAAATACCGTTTGTCCGATGCATGGTGAATATTGTCCGATCCATGGTGAAATCTGGCACATTAAGAAAAAAATGGGTTTTAGTGAAATTTTCTCAATAAATAGTATATATTTGTATCAAATATTTATATTTTAACTACATACTACATGTTAAGTTCCATTTTGATAATATTCGGCCGGTAGCGATATCGCTAGAACTTGTTGAAGTATGAGGGTGTCCGATGCATGGTGAATTCACCCTAAACTATTTAAGTTTGATACCCAAGGATAACATTTCTATTGTTAATTTTCTTCTTCCCCTCAGTTTAATTTTCCTGAAAAAATAGGCCGATTTAGCTCTTTACTTACAAAATAATGAATATTTAAGCAATATTTGGCACTACTAAAAATACTGGGCAGAAAAAAAAATAATTTGATGTTGATCAATTGAAAATGTAACGGTCTGAATTACTTTTCGGAGCTAAAGCCACGTGATTTATTGATTTTTTTTTGTATTCACAAAGTTACCCGAGTCTACAAATCACGTAATAATTTGGAATATTTAACAGGCCATAATGAGGTCAATGACTTGTAAATACCCGTGAATAGTGAAGGAAACGGTCGCTGTTTTGTACCTTTTTTCAAAAAGTTTACCCCGAGCGCAGGTTTGCCCAAAATTCTCCTTTAAATATGATGAATTTCCAACAGTTATACACCTTTTGTCCTTTTGAGAAATTTGGGCAACAATGCGCTCACCATGTATTACCGCTTTAAAAATCAGAATAACTTTGAATATCAATGGAGATTCGTGAATTGCAGCGACCCCTCTTACAAAACACAGCTTCGTTCTTTGTTTTTATGGACTTTTAATTCCTGTAATTTCGCAAAGTTACGATTTAGACATAGAAGAATCGCATTATTCATCTCATTGGGCTATTTTCTACACTTTATTTTTGCGCAGATTACCGGGGGCCACGTTTAGTACACTAAGTGCAATCATTCTTTTTTGGTTTCATCCAATGTTGTTTTGACGACTTTCATGCTCCTGACAGTTTCTCTTCTTTAATATTTTTGATATTTGAAGTCCCAACCAAAAGCACTTCTGGCTTTTGCTGTTTTATGTTGAGGTTCTTTTCCAAGTGTACTGTACTGCCCAGCTGTAGGTTTTCATCTTCCCGTTTGTTCAGTATCGCAGGTAAATTTGCAACCTTTGCTGATAAATTCTCAATATCTGTATTTTTTTCATCTAATTTTCGCACCATGTGATCTGATTCAACAGCTTGTCCATGAGCTAGGTTTTCTAGTTGTGAACGAGTAGCAGCAAGCATTTCTTTCTCATGTTGAATTGCCTCTTCATATTGTGTCTTCACTAGCAATCTGTTTTCTTTTTTATCTGTAACTGATTCTTTAAGCTTGTTATTTCTTCTTTCAATTTTTGTATATATATTATACAATTATGGACTCTTTCGGTGGTGAATATGGTTTGTTATTCACCAGAAAAATATCAATATTGACCGAGGCGAAGCCTCGGTCAATATTGATATTTTTCTGGTGAATAACAAACCATATTTACCACCGAAAGAGTCCATAATTGTTTTATTATATAGTCCGGATTTGAATAAATAAGACATTGAAGGCTCCATGACGACACCATTTTCATTTACGAACTTCTGTTGTAGAAAATTTTTTTTAAAAAAATCCAGATGACAAGTTGTATCTTCCGTGTTTTCCTTTCGCTATGTGTAAGACATCAAAATATTTAGAAAATAATCCTGCGATAAGTTGTGTAACATTTTTCCTGCCCAGATACTCAGCTTGCTCCGGCCGTTGCAACCGTTTTTACAACGTTGTTTGAGGTGTTGATTGTGACGTCACAATGCCGCTGTACGCACACTGACCCTCCGGTGAATACGGCTTCAAATCCAGTGAATATGTAGTGTTATGAACCGTTTGCGTTTGTATAGATTATATAGGGGCAATTTATAGACTATATAATATATATATATCGCCAAACCCCCTAACTCCGTCACTACCCTAGCCTGGTCTCCTGGCTCACCCTTGCCAAGGCAGGAGAGCCAGGTGGATTACAATTATGCTGCCCCCTGATTGGTCAGAACAATCGCGCTAAATCGATGGATTTTTGAGCTGTTGTCGTTGACCACGGAAATAAATATAAACGTCACAGTGATACACTACATCGACGGCGTAGAAAAATACGTACGACGTCACAATGAACTTCTACACCGGAAGCGCAGCTAAATACGACGTCACAGTGGGCTCAGTTTCAGGGCAGATTCGCCCTGAATCCATTGTAGTCCATCTGGCCCTAGTGACGCGGAGTACACGAAGCAAAACAGGGACAGGGAACCAGGCTATCACTACCCTAACTCCGTCACTCTCGGCAAAATCCGCGCTGTTTATGCGATTGTGACGTCTTTTTTTACATGCTGAATATCTAAATTCAAATGCCGAGAAGTTTTACAGCGAAGTTCAAGAATGCGTCAAAAATAAATGACAATTACACGTGATCTATTGTATCTATCCTTTAAGCGCTATTCCATCGATACCTCCGACATGTGCGTCAATATGCTCATTTTTAAATGTCAGTCATATTCATGAAGGTCTTTGCCAAAGGAGTAATATGACATACCATTTTGAATAGGGCTAAAAATGTTTTATTTTTCGTCTCAATTTGCCCTAATACGCTACACGTTGGAGATAACGTAACGTGACGTTATTACATGTAAAATACGTTAATATATTAACGTTATTTTTTCTGTTGTTAATACTTTTCCTAAAATACAATTTGATACTATTTTAAATCTTCAAAATTAATTTTCTATGTTTACAAGTTTAAAATGAATTAAGGGAGAAAAAAATCTACTGGAAAAAAATTTCTGATTAATACGTTGACATATTGTAGAGGGCCCCGTGACGGAGTTAGGGTTCATAGGACGTAATGTACACGGATGTGATACGCGTTCTATTTATAGTAGTTTTGTATATACATGTACCCAATAACTGCATTTTTAAAAATAGTTCTGAAAACAATGTTTAAGTTCATTACTAAGTGTAGCAAACAAAAAATAAATCAAAAAAATACTTCAGAGAGTAACCTGGCGTGTTTTCCGCTTATGGTGACGGAGTTTGAGTAGTAGGGGATACATAAACTCTACAAGGGACGAAAGCTCTAATCTTGGAAAAAATACCCCACCGACTTTGAACAGCATTTCCGGAATCTAAAGCATTAATTTATTTCGTTCCCATGGTTCTATCCCCTACAGTGATGATTATCCTAAATGTTGATGTGTCTGTCAGTTGTTAACACGCGTTCAATCAACAGAAAACGGATACAATTTCTTCGATTTGGAGGCTCATCTCTCTAAATCGACCTAGAAGGCGATTTTGTAAACTTCCGTTCCTTCCATGTCGATTTTGAGAGAAAATACATGTATATCAATGTTATACCAGTTATGTAGATACATATATTTGGGAAGGAATGATAAAAAGTTGGCTGAGGGACCTTCTACCTGTCTTCTCCTCGTTCTCGATGAGGGTAGATCAATTCACCAGTTTTTCGAAAGAAATATAACAAAAATGCTGTTTATTACTAAAATCTAAGTCCAGAATTTTTGTTTCATACATTTTTTTCAAAGTGCGCCAAGTGGTCAAAAATGTTGATGTATATTGTACACTCTTAACTTCGAAAAAAATTCCAAAGTGCGTTGATTTTGTCCCAAATTTAACGCACTTTGAAAAAAAAAATTAAAGTGCGTTAATTTTGTCCCAATTTTTACGCACTTTGAAAAATGTTTCAAAATGCGAAATTTTTCAAAGTGTGTTGCCACATAGCTTCAAGTGTATATCCCCGAGTACCCAAACTCCGTCATCATAAAGGTGCTTACTGATTCCACATAAAATATAACAATGGATTAAGTGTAACTGTTATTTGTTTTTGAAGCATTCTTGAACTTGACTGTTATAATATCTCAGCATTTGATTGTAGATTTTAACATGCAAAATAGGACGTCACAATCGCATTCGTTTACAAACAACGCAGAGTTTACCGAAAGTGACGACGTCAGTTTGTGAATAAGTATTTAGAACAAAGTTCCTATTATTCAAAGATATTATATAATGACAAACAAAACTTAGCAGAAAAATCTCTCAGTAAAAATTATTCAATAGTTAAAAAATGCTGTTTTCTTATAGTTTGAACCCAATCGATAACAATTATGAAAATCTTCTTTTTATTTTTTACTCAGACAACTACACCGCACGACTCATAATAGGTGGTGACTCTGAAATCTTTTTGTATGCCCGCCATGGATGTGGCCGGGGCATGTAGTATTTGTCCTGTCCATCTTCCGTTCTTCTGTCCTTCCGTCACACTTTTTATCAAACTTCATTTGCTGATACATTTTTGTGAGTGATATTAAACTGCATCAAAATCTTTCGACCTTGACCTAATTTTACTAAAATTTGCATTTAGCTCAGTTTCAAAGAAACTGTTCAAGATATTTTTATGAAAGCTTATGCACAGATATATAATTTGGTGAGAATTCATCAACTGTGTCCATTTTTTTTTTACCTTGACTTTCAAGTGACCTTTGAATTGACTTTACTAATTACTGTGTATAACACTCAGTTATAAAGAAACTATTCAAGATATATTCTTTGAAACTTCAAACACTAAATATAAATACAATTTTTATATTATAAATTCATGTAAATTAGTTGAATCTGATTCGTCGAGAAACATTTGTTAAAAAAACACTATTACCCGCTGAATAATGAAGCCACGCCCTCCGGCATAGCAACAGTCAACATTGCTTGACGACGGGAGTTATTCCACAAAATATTGACTGCGCAGAATTTATGCGCGCAAGGTCCACTATAATATTTATTTGTATAAAACATTCAGTATAATATAATAAATACTGCATGTAGTTGAGTGTACGAGGCGCAGCCGAGGTTGACAATGGTTTTCGAGGAGTGAAAATTTTCAATGTTACACTCAACTACATGCAGTATTTATATAATGTTGCAATTGTCATTTTTAATGAAATCTGGTGAAGCATTCGTGTCCTAAAGAAAGAAAGAAAGAGAGAGAGAGGTACTCGAGAAGAAGATGAAAATGTGAAAAGTTTATGACAACGACAGACAACGGTCTTTCGTTTTTTTCTGATCAGAAAAGCTCACTTGAGATCCGGCTAAAATGAGCTTAAAAGATAATATACTTTTATGATCCTTACAGAAGGATGGGTTTGGTATTCCTCCATGATAGAAAAAACAAAACAAATAAATTTTCAGATTTCATTATGAATTTTCATTAGAATTTAACAACAAAAATGAGCATCTCTGGGTTATTTTTAAAATCAAATTTCTCACTTTGAAATTGAAACAAACAAATGTCAATTGTTTACTGATTAACATTTTTCTTCGATCACTTCTAATTTTTAATATACTCAGATTTCTGAAAGATAATATTACTAAATATCGATTCTCTGCAATTAGTATCAATTCTGAGTAATTAAAAACATGAGCATAAATATCTTTTCGATTTTTCTTTATCACCGATCGCGAGTTTCTAGTCAGTGAAATATTTCTTATGAATATTTTCTTAATTCAATTCACAAATCCTGTAAGAACAAAGAATAATAAAAACATCAAAAGCTACATAAATATAAAGGCTTAATGACGACGTCAAGAATATTTAAGATATCTTAAAGGTGACTTTAAAAGGAAGATTGGGCAGTTGCTAATATACATTAATGTTGATTTCCATAAGGACAATGCATATAAAACAATAATATCTGAATAAATACATGTACATGTAATATGAATTATTGATTAAAGATTGTTTCAAGGTGACTTAAAGATTGTCAGATTTTCGTCAGGATACATAAATGATGTTTGTTATATTCATATTTTGAGGTTTGGAATATTTTGCCTAAAGGAGGAATACCCTGGTAAATTGTTTTATGCTTGATAAGCCCCTGTTAGCAGTGGATTTTATTACTTTTGCCTTTTTTAAAGCTTTGTTTTGGATTGTTTTCTCTTCTTACATTATAGGTAAATGTCATTGAGTAGATATATGAATATATATATATATATATATATATATATATATATATATATATATATATATATATATATATATATATATATATATATATATATATATATCTGCGTTGCACACACCTAATTGAAAAATTATGTATGTCGAAATACAGCACAACGGATTCACTTAAAAGATTTTTACCGTTGTTTAACCAGCACAATCTTTTTTCAGAAACTGAAAAAATAGATTTTGAGCCACATATACAGTTTAGGAATAAAAGTCCGGTTTTGGGATATACACATGTACACATATACATGTATACGACAGCTCACATACAGGCAGAGCACTCCAATGGATCAAGGAATTGGAGTACCGGAAGTCCCAGTGATAGCGCCGACAACTCTCGGCTGTTTAGAGCTGTTTTCACTATATCGGTGGCTGTTGCAATTGTTGCGTTTAATACGTTGGTTCTTCTTGCTGCTAGAAGAAACAGCAAGCTGAGAACCAATATTCATTACAATTTAGTCATATCCCTGGCGACAAGTGATCTTTTGCTGGGAATTTCTCTTTTACTCCGCGGAATTCTACAAATAGAAGAATATGGATATTGTTCAAACTTTAGTTCTTGTATTCTGTGTGCAGTGGTTGTTTTTCTGCTGCTCGTTTCATTACAGACGTCTTTTCTGCAGGTGTTTTACATTAGCTTAAATCGTTATCTTGTTCTTGCAGAGAGTACTTTAAATACGTTTTTATGGAATGGTAAACGCAGATATTTTGTTCTTGCAATTAGCTGGACCTCCGCTGCCATCTTGGTAGGATCGTTTATTTCGATGAAGTACCCTTCGTCGACGTGCGATTTAAATCCTGTATTCGGAGATAATTTAAGCATTTTTCGTACAATTTTTTTCTCTCTAAATATGACATTAGTGCTCAGCACTGTTTCACTGTACGTGGGAGCTTTGTTCAAAGTTCAAAAACGGTACAGAAGAACATCTTGCAGCGATACTTCCACTCCATCGACTGTCGTTCAGCAAGGACTCATTAATATGAAAAGAAAAAGAATGCATCAATCCCTGAAACTGGTCGGTATAATTATATCAGCACTTTTTATTTCAACGTTGCCAATCACCGTTGTAAACTTTTTTGATGATACATCACCTGGTGTAAAGATATCTGCATTTATTGCATACATACTGTCTTCAGTTGTCAATCCCATTATTTATTGTGCTGGTATCGTGGAACTGAAAGAAGAAATAACGGCGATGTTTAGAGTTGGAGGACGATAATATGAACAAAATCTATTCCGAGTATTTGTATTCAAAATAGCGTTGTGTATATAGCGGATGTAAATATACAGTTTTAAATTTTTACTTACAGGTTACAATTTATTAACTATTATACTCAAGGACTCCCTCTACACTGCGCCTTATTTTAAGGGTACTTTTGTGTTGTTAGACTGACCCACTATTTGACATATAATAGAATAAATTATAATCTGCACTGTATGTCATAATTTAAAATAAATCCAAGTATTATAAATATTACATTGGACCAAGATAGAGTAGTTAAAAACTTTATTTGCATGTATTTTCTCCATTTGTGTAATCAAAAGCGATTTTTCTTAATCATTACTTCATTGTCTTTGAAGATTCTTCTAGTTACAACGCGAAATGTAATAACACCGCAAAATGTAATAAACTAGGATTATTACATTTTGTGTCGAGATCAGCGCAGAATGTAATAACGCAAAATGTAATAATACGACTTTTAGAGTAATAAATTTTGCGTTATTACAATTTGTGTTAGGATTAACGCAAATTGTAATAATGTACTTTTTTGTTGTTACATTTTGCGTTACTTATTTTTGGCTTTGAGGACAAAGCAATACTAGTGTGTAATAAAACAAAATGTAATAACTATTTTTTTTGTATTGTGTTCAACGCGAAATATCACAAAATTGATTTAAACATATAACAATGGGGAAACATGCTTTACTAAATAGACAGATAGACTTATGACTATATGAGACAAACTTTACGGCTTTTACGGACATTACTAAATCTAATTGTATATTTTTTTAACCCTGTTTCTAACATTTTTTTTTTTTTGAATACTTATAAAACATTAATTTTGATTGACATGTCTATTTATAAATCAGTCTGTATTATAAATCCATTACCGACATTCTTAATTACCAAAGATTTACAATGGGTCCATTAAAAGCCCTATTTATGCACGACGTGCATGTGTACATTGGTTAGCAAATTAGAAGTTTATGTGTGTGTGTCTGGCGAGGAGAAGCGATATCACAAATGAAATTTTATTATGAAACACAAAAATTTGTTTCATGTAAAAATAGTGGAAAGGATCGAAGAATCAGATACCCAGCGGAACAGATTCTTAACTCTCTCTCTCTCTCTCTCTCTCTCTCTCTCTCTCTCTCTCTCTTCATTCTCGAAATTTGACTTGTACCAAACAAATTAAGGTATACTATATGCACACAAGTTAAAATAATTTGTTCTAGAATGAACATGACAAATATCAAGTGTTGTCCCATTGAATGACGTATATGTGTAATGCAGATGAATATGGGCATCTCAAGATTTTGACTTGGCTTTTGGTTTGTGTCCTATGTTGTCAAATATCTGGATTTAAAAATTATTTGCGCATAAAAAATGTTAACCAGTGAAATTGCACGTTTTTGTCAAAAAGCTCTATATTTTTCATGAATTACAATCAATTTGATACATCGAAATATGAATTTTAATTATTAATTGAAAAAAAAAAACCCTGAAGGTAGGGGTCCTCTTTGATTTAGTGAGGGCAATGTATTACAATGCATCTAATATTTATGCAAAAATGCAATGACAGTTACCATTGAAAAAATCATTTATCTACATAATTTAAGTAGTCGGTAAGAGCTTTCAAGCTTTCCATTAATAGCGGTGAACGGTAACTTGTCACGTAATGACTGGAGTTAAGCTCACAAAACAGTTAATTTTCAATGACTGCAACAATGACCTTGTATTCAATTCTTCACAACAGAAAGTGTGTTTGTGGGTGTGTGTGTGTGTGGGTGTGGTTTTTACCTTCACTGAGCATAAACATTGCTTCACTCACAACTAACCATTGCTATATCTTAATTCCCACAAAAAATGCATTGTCAGGATTTGAATGCCTTTTTAACTCACCTCAACGAAGTAAGTTGGGGGAGCTTATGTAATACCCTCGGCGTCGGTGTCGGCGTCCCATGTTAACGTTTTTGGAGCAGTTTCCTTTTCAAGTACTTCTATGCTCTGTATCAATCAGAGATGCATGGAGGATGCTTCTAGTGTGTTTCATTGTACCAGTCGAGGTTTCAGATGCTGCAATTTCAGATAAAGAATGACCAGGTAAATGTTTTTGGAGCAGGTTAAAGTTTTTGGAGCAGGTTAAAGATATTGGAGCAGATCTCATTTCCTAGTAACTATAGGCCCTATATTGACCAAACTTGCATGGATGATACATCTAAGGATGCACAATAATGAACTTGCTTCGGATGCTTGATCTGACCTATATTTTCCGTGATGAGTGACCAGGTTAAAGTTTTTGGAGCAGATCTCATTACCAAGTAACTATAAGCCCTATATTGGCCACACTTGGAGGGATGATACACATAAGGATGCACACTACTGGACTTGCTTCAGATGCTGGATCTGACCTATATTTGTCGGATGAGTGACCAGGTTAAATTTTTTGGAGCAGATCTCATTTCCAAGTAACTATAAGCCCTATATTGACCAAACTTGCATGGATGATACATCTAAGGATGCACACTACTGGACTTGCTTCGGATGCTTGATCTGACCTATATTTTCCGGATGAGAGACCAGGTTAAAGTTTTTGGAGCAGATCTCATTACCAAGTAACTATAAGCCCTATATTGATCAAACTTGCATGGATGATGCACCTAAGGATGCACACCATTGGACTTGCTTCAGATGCTGGATCTGACCTATATTTTCCGGATGAGAGACCAGGTTAAAGTTTTTGGAGCAGATCTCATTTCCAAGTACTATAAGCCCTATATTGACCAAACTTGCATGGATGATACACCTAAGGATGCACACCATTGGACTTGCTCGGATGCTGGACCTGACGTACATTTTCCGGATGAGTGACCAGGTTAAAGTTTTTGGAGCAGATCTCATTTCCAAGTAACTATAAGGCCTATCTGAACCAAACTTGCATGGATGATGCATCAAGGGACGAACACTCTCAAATTTGCTTCAGATGCTGGATTTACTTACATTTTCTGGATGAGTGACCAGTTTTAAGATAAGTCCATTCCCAAGCAGCAAGCCATATCAGACCAAAATTGCATAAATGTTGCATCTAGAGATGCACACTACTAGATTATTAGTTTAGTGTGGGACTTTGCCTTACTTAAAGACAACATTCGTTGAGGTGAGCTCTGTAATCTCTGATTACCTATGTTCAGTAGTGTGTGATGGAATTAAAATTGAATGTAACAATTGTGTAAAATATTTAGGTGCTTTTTTTAGACAACTTATTTTCTGGTGAGAAAATTGTAGAAACTATTATTAGTAAAACAAATCAGCCACTCAAATTTTTATATCGACAAAAACCATGTTAATTTGTCATTGAAATCTAGAAAATCTTTGTGTACTGCCTTAATTCAATATTATATCGATTATGCTATATCTTGATGGTATGAAGGGCTATCTGAAGAAATAAAAAATAGACTTCAGGTTGCACAGAACAAGATCATTAGATTCATCCTTGATGTTTCAGCTCGATAAACAATCAGTGTTAATGAATCTTAAATATTGGGCTTTTTGAATATCAGAGGTAGAGTTTGGCAATTACGCCTTAACCATGTCTTTGATGTATTTCATAATAAGTGTCCAAATTATATGGGAAACAATTTTAATCGAAATGTTTCTGCAAATGATACAAGATCAAGTAAATTTAATTTCTTTTGTACCAAGGGTTAAAAAATGGAAAGTGAAACTTTCTTTTACAATGGAATTGAAGACTGGAACTCTCTACCTGATCAGACAAAAATCTGTTACCAATAAAGCATCATTTTAAAGAGATCAAGAAACATTTAATGGGGAGACTTCTGAAAATGTCTAAAGATTAATTCTTATACTATTAGAGGCATTTTCCAACTGTTTTTTTTTCTTTTTACACAATAAAGAACTTCTACTTTTTACTAAATTATTTCAGTTTTAGATGCTTTTTCATATGTGTAAGTGTGTTTGCATTTTTATCATGTATATGTCATTTTGTTTATAGTAGGTATATTGTGTGTGTCATCATGCCAGTAATTTATGTTTAACTTACTAAAAGGACCCACTGGAAATAAACCATACTGGCTTTCTTGGGCTATCTTTGGGTTTAGGCATATACAATATGTATTTATTTGATTTATAATTACAACATAATACATGTATTTCTTATAAAATTTGTGTTTTAAATTTCATTTCTTAAATTATGTCCACCTTTTTTTAATATGTATATCAATCATACCACAATGCTCATGTACATTGCCCATTCCTGAATAAAGATTATAATACATTCTACAGAATTATTCTTCTTAAAAATATTTTAGTTCTAGAGAAATAAATCTGTCACAATTCTCATTTATACACGTAACACATTAAATATATTATCAATATGTAAAAGCTAAAATGAATACGACTAATTTGATGAAGCACATTTGTAACACGTGCAGATACATGTTCGTGCATGTCTTTATTGCCGGAAACAAGTAGAAGGTTTTTCTTTGTAAATAACCTTAACATATATTATACCACCACTATCCTATAGAAATCTCCAATTTATACTTCTCTCTCAAATGCTTAGATGTATTTTTTGTAAAATTTGCATAAGGTAACTCTGCATGTACTCAAATGATCTCCCTTTGAAAGACGTAAGTACAACGCTCATTGGAATATAGCTAATATTAATGCAAGGACTCGCTGACGAGATGGCGACAGTTAAAAACACTGATATTCTTGTTTCATCAACTTGTTTGTCAATAACTTACCTCGTTTTAGAAATTGTTGAAACGTAGAGCATGCTCTTGCGTAACGAACCAACTGAGAGATATAAACCCCGTATGCAGCTGATAAGGGTATATTGCTGCATAAATAAAGGAAGTTGAATTGAAAAGATAAAGACATCACGCTTGTCATGAAGTTTTGTTGTTAGATTACCATTAACGTCTCTTTCTAGTAAAATATTCAGGTATGAAACAGATGTGTCAGACTTTGTGTATCTTTAATTTCAATTGCAAGTTCACTGGGATATATCGTGTCGACATATGAATGGAAATAACTATTGTTAATTGATAATATGTCGTCGATATATCTAAATGTCGAGTTGAAGGCCACAGCAAGTGTTTTCTTCTCGTTTATAAGATTTTAAATAAATTCTGCTTCATATGAATACAAAAATAAGTCTGCTAATAACGGGGCGCAATTGGTACCATGGGAATTCCGACAGATTGTTGAAAAAACTGGTCTCCAAAAACCACATAGATATAGTCAATCAGAAACTCAAGTATCTTTTTAATATCAACTTCAGAGTATATCGCAGTACAGTTAAGGTGGCAAATGGAAATATCGGCGAATTTTTTATATAGAAAATACATTCTTTACAAGGATGGGCGATTCTTTTTAGGACTTAACTATTATCGGACAGATGTAATTTGGTTGAAAACTACACGTTGGGGAGATTAGATTTCTTATTTCTTATTTTCTTATTTATTACTTTTGACGTAATGTGACAGTCACATGATTTTAGCAAATACATGTAGGGTGAATTCACCATGCATCGGACACCCTCGCACTTCAACAAGTTCTAGTGATATCGCTACCGACCGAATATTATCAAAATGGAACTTAACATGTAGTACTAGTATGTGGCTAAAATATAAATTTTTGACACAATCGTGCCTTACTTATTGAGAAAATATCATTAAAAACCGATTTTTTCGAAATAAGTCAGAATTCACCATGGATCGGACAATATTCACCATGCATCGGACATACGATATTTAAACCAGTAAAATATCATACCTTGATCAATCTCGGTGTTTTAAAATTAGTTATATCGAAACATTTTTATCTTATATTTAAAAATTAACCTTCTAATTAAATTTGAATGACTATTTCGATCCACAAATGTGAAGAGATTTTAAATGCATCACATCGCCTTAGAAAGGCTTTACAATGCTAATAATATGGCAACTCGCGCCTTTGTCGCTAGGGTTATCATCATCTAGTTTAAAGAAATAAATAGAGTCCACTTCTAGTCGTCATATATCGATAATTGTATTTTCACTGAAAATTTAGAGTTTCTATTTTCTATTTCCGTAAAAAACAGCTGTCATTTGGGTTTTATATGAAAATGGAAGTGATTACCCATACATCGGAAATTGTCCGATCCATGGTTAAATTGTGTCCGATGTACGGTGAAATAAACATACAAGTTAAAAACGACTCTAAAAAATATTATACAAACATTGAAGTAAAATTTTTGAAAAATTTCTATAATATTATCAATCATTGGTAAATTTTACCAAGGTCCGACCCGTTCCGTTGACGTCTATTTAAAAGGACGACAACTCTAAAAATTGCAAAATCGTAAAATTCTGGTTACTCCCCTTTGATGATGCAAAATATGACGTAATTTCAAGGCCATTCTTGTGGTATTTTTATCACACCATGAAAATAAAAATCGGCATCATTAAAAAGTTTAAATCTTCACCTTTAAGACAGAAACAAGTAAAAACACGGGGAGACTCGGGTTCAATGAAAGTTTATTGCTTAAAGTTGTCCGAAGCAAGGTATGTGTCCGATGCATGGTTAACTCACCCTATACCTACAGTATTGAGGTCATCTATAAATTCCAATATTGCAAGGGCATAACCAAGTTAAAAATCTAAGTTTAATTTATAATTATTTTCAACACTCTTTGTAGTTGGTGAAAAGTGCTGCGAACCTATATAGATTCTACTATATAATTGCAAAATATTACGTTTGTAAGACTGTAAGTACATAAATAAGGATATAATTAATTCATTTGCAAGATTTCATCAGGTTAGCAGCACTTTTCAAATATCTTCATACCTCTTGAGTTTATGTGTAAAAGCTTGTCATAATTCATTGAGGGTATGCCCTTGCAATATATCGATTTATTACGACCCTTCTATTACCCTTCAATGTATCTGCATACAAATATTCGGCAGTATCGCTTGTCTAGGAAATGTACGGGAAGTATATGAATAAAATCATAAAATAGACATCGCATCCAAGTTAATAGCCTCTTATATATCTGCGAATATATTTATTTAATTACAAAATACATTTTTCATTGTATAAAATATAACTTGATCCGCCTCTCACTGCATACAAACTGCGTCAAATTTTTACGATATGACGTCACATTGACAAGTGCATTGCGATCAATGAATTGTTTATATATTGCTGTGTGGGATTTAACCAACGACAAAATTACATGCAATAGTAAGTATTGATGTAGTTTAAAGCTATCCAACGGTTTAAAATAGTAAATCATTTCATTTTGTGGTAATTTGAAGAACATCTAATTTGTGTGATGTCATAGTAAGCATTTCCCGTGAAAGTTAGGCCTCGCCTCCTTACTGCAGCCTTAACTGTGCTGCGATGGTAACCCAGCACCTAGTCATCAAAATAATACAAAACAGTTCAAGGTGCTGCATACACACTTTAACACTGTTAAATATAGTTTTTAACATTCAGATTATTTAAATTTAACCAATAAGTCTTTTAATCAAGCAAAATAATTATAGTCTGTCCCACGACCGGAACGTCACTATTTTTTGCAAGATATCTCAAAATATATAAATACCTTCGCTTTCAACCTAGGTTCGATCGGTAGATTGATTTTTTCCAAACTTCCTGCATTTATACGAACCCTCGAGGTCAACCAGTGTATTGACACGGCGGCAAATTCAAAGTCTACGGGGATTTAACATTGTCAAAATGGCAGCCACTTCGGAAGGGGATCCATCATTATTCGTAATTTTCCGTACATTGCCGTCAGTGAGGTAATGACGTCACGCACGTTCGGGAATGCTCTGTTCTTATCGAAGTCCAAAAAGCTATAAAGCCCGAAACTTGCCAAGTATATATCTAGGCCTAGGCCTATATATAGGAGAAATTACGTCTTCGACAAAACTTTCATACCCAGGCAGAAGGGATCAAAGATTTTTAAAAACAGCTAGCCTATACACTGCATAAAGAAAAGAGGTATGACTCAATTCATATATCCTTTGAGAAATGATTTGGAATTGTGTTAAAAACAATCTTATCTAGGCAACTGCAAGTTTAGCTCAAGTGGCATGACTGCTTTTATTGCCAAAACGTAGAGATGATCAGATCTAACTTCTAGTAAGCGTAGTCATATTATTAAGATTGTTAAAATTAATTGCTGCTTTACCTTACTCCTTAGCCTTCCACATAAATCCAACTCCCTATTGTTTGTTGTAAACACGGTCAAAACACAGGAGTTCGCGTTCCTATCAATTTAACCGAAATTTTCAGTAAATAAAAAAAATACGTAATAATAACCCAAGGAGTGCAACGCATTCCAGGTCACCGGGGAACACCTCTCTTAATATCGAGGCTGCCGCGCAATCAATTTTCAATCGAAAATTATAAAACACAAACCATTCTTTTCGGAAGGAACCATTCTTTATGTCTGTTAATGCATATGATTTGAAATGCCTGTTTAACAACAGTAGCAGTGACATTTCTCATTGACTTCACTCAAACGTTGGTTGTCCGCGACGCCATTACGTGACGTTATAATGGGTGCGTTGATTTACCCAAAAAGAAAAAAAATGCCAGAGATGAATAATAATATGGAAATTTAGATAATTTAAGGTCATGTACGATATGAATCTTCTACAAACCAATTCAACAGTTCTCCGTATTTACATACAGGTGTAAATAATGTGAAGAGTACAACGTACAAAATGATGCATATAAGAAATCAAAATGAATTACATGTACTTCCAGTAGACAAATGATTTGAACGTAACAGGGAGATGTTTAGATCAGTGTCTTTCTCCTAAAAGATAATTATCATTTCCTTTTGACATTTGAAACATCATTTCAAAAAATGCTTTGGGCACTTTTTGATATTCTTGCATGAAGTGTGCGAGGGTCTGTACATGTATGTGTAAAATGAATTATTTAATAATGTAACACTGCATGCATGTGAACAAAATTGTGAGTGATAAAGTTCAATAAAAAAATTCATATATCCCCCCAATAAATAAAAGTAAAATGGAAGCGCACGTCCAGCGATTGAACAACCCTTAAATTTCGTTACAATTGATGGGTACGCGATCTTCCGCGATAGTACTGATTAAATTCTCAAAGTATACGATTGTTGAATGATCTTTTCGCTCTTCCTTGTTTTACTTTTCCTCGCCAAAATTGAAGACACATTAACTTGGATTGGACCCCCCCCCCTCCTCTACTTCCTGCTTTCAAGTTTTTTTTAACACCTTAAACGTAATCTAGTATTAATATATGCTTAATTTTTAAACTACATTGAATAAATTCAATAAGGGTTGGAAAACATATACCCGTTCAATGTCTAAAAGGTCAAGATAACAAGGAGTACTTTAGTATACTTAAGTTAATAATCAATTACAAAGATTCACAGGCAATTTTTTTTTTTTAGTATTTTAGAATAAAAATGAAGATGACGTCAGCCCCCCAAATTATTCACATATTTTTCTATCTATACATAAAAATTTAGATTTATTAACCGTAAGTTGTGTATTGAACCCCCCCCCCCTCGCCTAATGCCCCACAAATTAATACCACTGCTAACTTATTATGTAAAGTGTTTCATATATTTTATATATATTTCACAATAGACAAACAAGTACTCATATTACAAGTTAAAAGCTTACTATGGTAGCATATTGTATATGATTGTTCATTTCAAGCATTATATGTTCCTTTTGGGTAAAGCGACGCGCCCGTATTACGTCACGTAATGGCGTCGCGGACAACCAACGTTTGAACGAAGTCGTTAAGAAATTTCACTGCTACTGTTGTTAAACAGGCATTTCAAATCATGTGCATTAACAGACATAAAGAATGGTTCCTTCCGAAAAGAATGGTTTGTGTTTTATCAATGTTACATTTTGAATCTCGGTGCAAAACAACAATTGTTGTCTGCATCAAACTACGTCACCAATGGAATTTGACCTTGCCCTTCGATATCGGCATCAGGTAAATTCAGGCCCTTGGATATATTTTTAGTGTTTCCAAAAATATAACAGAATGCCAAAAATTAAATACCCAATCCTACACACAAAAACTACATAACACAAGTGTAAAAGGTTATATTCTAATTTTTTTTTATTTTAATTTTCCTTTTCTTTTTTATCATGTTCTTTCTTTCCTTTTGGTAGAAAGCTTAATAGTTTTACATATGAAAAAAGAAAGATTATACATGTATATATATTGACACTTTCAATACATTTGCAAGACATGAAGTCAGAGCCAGCTGCTAGTCTGATTCTCATATAATAAAAACAAGAGGCCCATGGGCCACATCGCTCACCTGAGCACATTGGCTAAGCAAAAGCACAAATCGGGGGGGGGGGGGGGGGCTTGAATTTTAAACTACCTGATGATGCTTCCATGTCAATATAACAAATGGCTTTGTTGTACTTGAGGAGATTTTAAAAAAAATTCCCATTTATTCCTTTGTAGAAATCTGATCCCCCATTGTGGCTCCTCCCTATCTCAGGGGTCATCATCTGAACAAACTTGAATCTACACTACCTGAGATGCTTCCATATCAATATGACTTCACATAGCTTTTCTGTTCTTGAGAAAAAATATTTTTTCTATATGTTTTTATGTAAAACTTTGATCCCCCATTGGGCCCCACCCTACCCCCGGGGGTCATGGATTGAACAAAATCGAATTTACACTACCTAAGGTTGCTTCCATATCAAAATGACTAAACATGATTTTCAGTTCTTGAGAAGAAGAAATTTTCCTATATGTTCCAATGTAAAATTTTTGTTCCTCCATTGTGGCCCCACCCTATCCCCGGGGATCATCATTTTAACAAACTTGAATCTACACTATCTGAGGATGCTTCCATATCAAAATGACTAATCATGGCTTTGTTGTTCTTCAGAAAAAGATATTTTCCTATATACTTCTATTTAAGAGTTTGATCCTCCATTGTGGC
Organism: Saccostrea echinata; assembly: GCF_033153115.1. Classification (NCBI taxonomy): domain Eukaryota; kingdom Metazoa; phylum Mollusca; class Bivalvia; order Ostreida; family Ostreidae; genus Saccostrea; species Saccostrea echinata. The sequence continues at coordinate 3,965,546 of NW_026889795.1, read as the reverse complement.
CCCACCCTACCCCAGGGGGTCGTGATTTGTACAAAACAGAATCTACACTACCTGAGGATGCTTCCACATAAATATGACAATCAGGGCTTTGCTGTTCCTGATAAGAAGATTTTAAAAAAATTTCCTATATATTTTTATGTAAAACTTTGATCCTCCATTGTGGCCCCACCCTTACCCCCAGCATCATAATTTGAATAAATTTGAATCTACACTACCTGAGGATGCTTCCAAATAAATATGATTCATCATGGCTTTGCTGTTCTTGAGAAGAACATTTTTGAAGATTTTTCCTTTATATTTCTATGTAAAACTTGATCATCCATTGTGGCCCCAACCTACCACCTTGGGTCACGATTTGAACAAACTTGAATCTACACTATGTGAGGATGCTTCCATATCAAAATGACTAATCATGGCTTTGTTGTTCTTCAGAAGAAGATATTTTCCTATATACTTCTATTTAAGAGTTTGATCCTCCATTGTGGCCCCACCCTACCCCAGGGGGTCATGATTTGTACAAAACAGAATCTACACTACCTGAGGATGCTTCCACATAAATATGACAATCAGGGCTTTGCTGTTCCTGATAAGAAGATTTTAAAAAATGTTCCTATATATTTTTATGTAAGACTTTGATCCTCCATTGTGGCCCCACCCTTACCCCCAGCATCATAATTTGAATTTTGAATCTACACTACCTGAGGATGCTTCCAAATAAATATGATTCATCATGGCTTTGCTGTTCTTGAGAAGAAGATTTTTGAAGATTTTTCCTTTATATTTCTATGTAAAACTTGATCATCCATTGTGGCCCCAACCTACCACCGAGGGTAACGATTTGAACAAACTTGAATCTACACTATGTGAGGATGCTTCCATATCAATATGACTCATCATGGCTTTGCTGTTCTTGAGAAGAAGATATTTAAAGGTTTTTCCTATATATTTCTATGTAAAATTTTGATCCTCCATTGTGGCCCCACCCTACCCCAGGGGGTCATGATTTGAACAAACTTGAATCTACACTACCTGAGGATGCTTCCACATGAGTTTCATCTTTCCTGGCCCTGTGGTTCTTGAGAAGAAGATTTTTAAATGATGCTATTAATTTTTCACTAATTCTTTATTATCTCCCCTTCACCCAAGGCTACTTTGTGGCAAGTTTGGTTGAAATTGGTCCAGTGGTTCTTGAGAAGAAGTCGAAAATGTTAAAAGTTTACAGACAGACAGATGGACAGACAGACGGACAAAAAGTGATCAGAAAAGCTCACTTGAGCCTTTGGCTCAGGTGAGCTAAAAATAGTTATTCATAAAAACAATAGTTGAAATTTTTGAAACAATAATTTAATTGCAGGATACCAAAATAGCTACCCGATGAAGACACAATGTAGACAAGCACAAACAAACAAGTACATAAAATAAATTCAGCCATAAGTAACTGCAGATACATATACATCCTAAGTAATTTTGGCTATATGGACTGTAGATGCATGTATCAGTCTGGGCAGCTTAGTTGTCAGAATACCTCATTAGTATACAAGTATTTGTAATGCAGAGGTCCTAGGTTTGATTCCTAGTCAAGTAAAATGTTTTTCCTCATGTATTTGTAAATTTTCAAAGTATGTTTATTCATTATTCCATTCCCTAGTACATATGGCTTCCTGATATACATTTTTTCTAAATTGCATAATACTATGGAATCATTTTAATTTGTGGAGGTCAGTGCTTGTGGGCAGGTATAATTAGTTTTGTGGACAGGACATAAATAAGGTTAACAAAAATACAATAAAAGGAATTAATGGATTGATTAAAATGTTAAAATAAGCATTAATTTTGTGGAAATATAAATTTATGGGTATGGCTGATCCGTGTGATAAAATCCAAGAATGTTGGTCCCCCACAAACAATCATGATTCCACAGTAGATGTCAGTTTTTGTAAGCTACCTGTCTGAAATGGGCAAAGTAATTAATCATACTCAGATAATTGTTTTCAAAATTTTATTACTGCTTGTTTAACAGCTAGATATAATTATATGTTTTTAAAAATTATCAAATAGAATTGCTTCAAACTTTAAAGACATTTACTGAGATTACAGGAAATATTGCAAACAATTCATGAATTGTCTTTCCTTTATTTAAAGATATCAGATCAAATTTAGAAGAATAAATGATTATGAAAATTGAGTGTCCAATGCTGCTAGTGTCCATGCTTTTGAAAAAAAGATGAGAATCCATAGTGAGAAACAAGTCATGAATGAAGACTGAGATGGAGTGTTTATGTTTCTGTCCACTAAAACTTCTATGGAAAATGGTTGGTGTCTGGCTCATCCAATGATCAACCCACTGGCCGACTACTGGGTAATCTTTTGTTCAGCCAATACTTTGGGCCTGAAAAAAAAAGATGATGTTGAAACACATTTTAATCCATCATAAAGATTCTGGTGCATGAAAATACTTTTAAGTCTGTGCAAAGTGAAATAGCTCATTCAAATCTTAAGCTTCAGAATATTGTATTATATTAACTTTAAATGTCATAGTCAAAAGTATAGAGAATTAATTAAACAACAAAATTAGTAAAATTAGTAAAAACAAGATGTGTTTGTGAAACACTGATGCCCCCGTATGGCAGCTTATGGCGAAGGTTAAAGTTTCTCAAATGCAAGTCAAAATCCAGGCCAAAAGATAAAAAATGTTGATACCCAAAGAAAGACCTTGTCTCGAGGAATACACCTGTGAAATTTGAAAGACCTAGATACAACTGTTCAAAAGTTATGGCGAAGGTTAAAGTTTTTTAAACAAAAGTCAAACGTCAAGGTCAAGGTCAAAGTAGTTGGTATCCAAAGGAAGATCTTGTCACAAGAATTACATATGTGAAGTATGAAAGCCTTAGCACCAACCATTCAAAAGTTATGGCCAAGGTTAAAGTTTTTCAAAAGTAGGTCAAACTCCTAGGTCAAGGTCAAAGGGTCAAAGTGGTTGGTATTCAAAGGAAGGTCTTGTCACAAGGATTACATATGTGAAGTATGAAAGCCCTAGCTCCTACCATTCGAAAGTTATGGCCAAGGTTAAAGTTTTTCAAAAGTAGGTCAAACTCCTAGGTCAAGGTCAAAGGGTCAAAGTGGTTGATATCCAGAGGAAGGTCTTGTCACAAGGAATACACATGTGAAGTTTGAAACCCTAAGCACCAACTGTTAAAAAGTTATGGCCAAGGTTAAAGTTTTTCAAAAGTAGGTCAAAGTCCAAGGTCAAGGTCAAAAGGTCAAAGTTGTTGGCATCCAAAGGAAGGCCTTATCACAAAGAATACACTTGTGAAGTTTGAAATCCCAAGCACCAACTGTTCAGAAGTTATGGCCAAGCTTAAAGTCTCATAAAATTTTGCAAAAGTGGGTCAAACTCCAAGGTCAAGGTCAAATATGATGGTACCCAAAGAAAGGTCTTGTCACAAGGAATACACATGTGAAATATGAAAGTCATAGCTCCAACCAATCAAAAGTTATGGGCAAGGTTAAAGTTGACAACAGACAGACAGACAAACAGACAGACAGGACAAAAACAATATACCCCCGGGATCTTTCGATCCGGCGCTTAAAAATCTAACCTGCTGCTACATGTATCAGGACCAAGGTCTGGCTAGAAAGTGAAAAGCATGGACTGCATGGAATAAATGTACCACCTGACTGACCAAAATGACTTAACCAATAGCAGGAAAGGGCAAGACCTAAATTACCATAATAATGCATCACATGACACTTCCAAACTGTACAAAACAACACAACCACATGGCTAGGTAAACATTGAAATAAATAAACAAACACATTTAACATTTTGATAAATTTCATTTAAATGTTACCTTTCTACATTACAAAAGTCTAAATGATTTAATCACAATTTAAAAAAGATACTTTAATGATCCTTACCAAAAAAAAAAGGGGGGATGGCATTCTTCCATCAATAAGCAATTAAATGTTCAGATTTTATTATGAATATTCATTAGAATTTAACAGAAATACACACATTTCTAAAGTCAAATTTTACAAGTTGAAATCAAAACATACACGTCAGTTTTCTATTTTATTCTTTACCACTGAGTTGATAATCAGTGAATATTTTCTTATGAATATTTTCTACACAAATCCTATAAGAACAAAGCACAAAAAAACATCAATAGCTGCATAAATACAATGGCTTGATGATGACGTTAAGACTGTTTTAAGATATCTTAAAGGTGACTTTAAAAGGAAGTTTTGACAGTTGTTATTATACATTAATGTTGATTTCCATAAGAACAATGCATATAAAACAATGATATCTGAATAAATATTATGAATTATTATTATTATTGATTAAAGCTTGTTTCAAGGTGACTTGGAGAAGTTGGATAGATTTTCGTCAGGATACCTGAATGATGGTTGTTATATTCATATTTTAAGGTTTGGAATATTTTGCCGAAGCGGAGGAATACAAGGGTTGCTCTGTGCTTGATAAGCCTCTGTAAGCAGTGGATTTTTATACCTTTAGATCTTTTTTAAAGCTATAAAATAAAAATACGAGATTGAGTGTAGATAAACATGATATAAGTTATTTACTTCAAATTAAAATTTTCACCGATTTTGAACTTGAATAACCTCATGTTTCCTTAGTTAAATTGACTTTGAACTGTGTCTGATTTTCAAATGCGGAGTCGGTAAATAAATCGGTTATTGTTTTAAATTTTTAATGTCTTTGAAACGTGATTGTTTAAATTGTGTAATATACAGGAAAGTCCTATCTTTATGTAAAGTAATAAAACAAATAGAAAGGTCTTTTTAATTTTAGTTAGTCTGAACTTATAAAAAAAAAAAAAAACGCCATAAATGACTTTAAAGCTTTGTTTTGGATTGTTTTCCCTTCTTACGTTATAGGTAAATGAGAAGATACATGAATATCTCTCTCTCTCTCTCTCTCTCTCTCTCTCTCTCTCTCTCTCTCTCCATTACACACACCTAACTGAAAAATTATGTGTGCCAAAATATAGCACAACGGATTCACTTAACTGATTTTTACCCTTGTTTAACCAACATGTACCTTTTTTTTCAGAAACTGAAAATAAATTTTGAGCCAGCTATATACTAGTAGTTTAGAAATAGAAGTTCAGTTTTTTGGATATAGAAGTGTACAATATGTATACGACAGCTTACAGACAGCAGGAGTATCCAATGGAACAAGGAATTGGAGTACCGGAAGTCCCAGTGATAGCGACACCTCTTGGCTGTTAAAAGCTGTTATCACCATAGTGGTGGCTGTTGCAACTGTTGTCTCTAATACGTTGGTTCTTCTTGCTGCTAGAAGAAACAGCAAGCTGAGAACCAATATTCATTACAATTTAGTCATATCCCTGGCGACAAGTGATCTCTTGCTGGGAATTTCTCTTTTTCTCCGTGGAATTCTACGTATAAAACAATATGGATATTGTTCAAACTTTAGTTCTTGTATTCTGTGTGCAGTGGTTGTTTTTCTGCTGCTCGTTTCATTTCAGATGTCTTTTCTGCAGGTGTTTTACATTAGTTTAAATCGTTATCTTGTTCTTGCTGAGAATACCTTAAATACGTTTTTATGGAATGGTAAACGCAGATATTTTGTTCTTGCTATTAGCTGGACATTTGCAGCCATCTTGGTAGGATCGTTTATTTCGATGAAGTACCCTTCGTCGACATGCGATTTAATTCCGGTATTCGGAGATAATTTAATCATTTTTCGTACAACGTTTTTCTCTCTAAATATGACAATAGTGCTCAGTACTGTTTCACTGTACGTGGGAGCTTTGTTCAAAGTTCAAAAACGGTACAGAAGAACATCTTGCAGCGATACTTCCACTCCATCGACTGTCGTTCAGCAAGGACTCATTAATATGAAAAGAAAAAGAATGCATCAATCCCTGAAACTGGTCGGTATAATTATATCAGCACTTTTTATTTCAACGTTGCCAATCACCGTTGTAAACTTTTTTGATGATACATCGCCTGGTGCAAAGATATCTGCATTCATTGCATACATGCTGTCTTCGGTTGTCAATCCCATTATCTATTGTACTGGTATCGCGGAACTGAAAGAAGAAATGAAGGCGATGTTTAGAGTTGGAGGCCGGTAATCTGAACGAAAGCCATTCCGAGTATTTGTATGTAGAATAGCGTGGTGTAAATAACGGATGTAAATACACAGTTTGAAATTTTTACGAACAGGATTTAAGAAAGGAAGTGATATTTTGTCTCGATTTTCCTTTCATTCACGAGGAGTGTATAGTAATAATACTCCCTTGCCTGTTATAAGATATAGTAAATAAACCATCATGACAGAGACAACAACTGCCAAACTTTCGCCAAATATCTCGTTGAAATTCATGTTTCAATGATTTCAATCTCACAATCGCTAAGTTATGACGTTTCATGCTCACCCATGATGCCATAGCCTATGACACTGTGTTACAAAAAAAAGAGGCAAAGGGAAAATCAAAGAAGATGTAATTAACAGAAAAATCAATATGTTGTAGTAATATATATATATATATATATATATATATATATATATATATATATATATATATATATATATATATATATATATATATATATATATATCAATATATATCAGTACATATCAGTACACCTGAATATAGACAAATCCAGTTAAGTGCACACCTGGAAACTTGTGGAAAAAAACGATTTAACATTTTCCCTTTTTATAAACTCAGATGTGCCAGTGATATCCAGAGACGGGAAAAAGAAAAACATTTTATTTGTATTCTAAAGCCAAAACTTAATAGTCTCTTATAAACTACCTATGATTTTCCCGAACTTTTTCATCATCATTGCAGTATTTTATCTATGACGTCACAATATAGACATTAAACGTTACACTTAGTTTAACGTCATAATCATTGTTACTATATTACCGTTGTGTATACATTTTTGTAATGTAAAGCTTCTGAAGATTTTTAATGAAAGCGCTAAAGCTTTACGGAGGATTCTTGTGTTTTCTTTTTATATTTGTTTAATATTGTAATCCGATTACTGAGACTTTATTTCAATTTTGGATATATATATATATATATATATATATATATATATATATATATATATATATATATATATATATATATATATATATATATATATGGAATTCATTTCACTCGTGAGACAGGATTTTTTCATATTTTCACGAGTGCTTCAAACTCGTGAAAATATTTTTAAAAAAATGTCCCACTCGTGAAATAAATTTCATATCCAACTACAAAACATTGAATATCCGGTAACAGAATGTATATAAATGATGTTTACTAACACATGTCTTCAGTTGTCAATCCTTTTATTTATTGTAATGGTATCGCGGAACTGAAAGAAGAAATGAAGGCAATATTATATATTTCTTAGCTATGATATTTAAGACAGAAAAATAAAAACGTCGAAAAGCTGATACTACATTTTGTTCTGTAGTCGGCAAGAGCTGTCACGCTTTCCATTGATAGCGGTGAACGGTAACCGGTCACGTGATGAATGGAGTTCAGCTCACAAAACAGTTACTTTTCAAAGACTGCAACAATGACCTTGTATTCAATTCTGTACGAGAGAAAGAAATCGGGAATATTTTGCGTGTGTATATAGTTTATAACTACATTGAGCATATGCAATTTTTCTCTCACAACTTTCCAATTGCTGAATCTTAATTCCTAAAAAAAAAAAAAAAAAAAAAAAAAAAAAAAACGTGCATTGTCAAACATTAAAAAGAATTATTCTTCTTAAAACTATTCTACTTCTAGACAAAAAACTCTGTCATAATTCATTTGTTTGAAGGAAGGAAAATATATTACCAATATGTGAAAACTGAAATGAATACGACTTATTTGATGGCGGCCATTTGGAGCACAGGTTGCATTCAGTACTATGCGTGTATGCGCAGATACATATTTGTGCATATGTCTTTATTGCCTGAACCAAGCAGAAGGTTTCTCTCTTCAACTAACCTTAACATATATTAGCCCATATTAGCTCTAGAAATCTCCAATTTATACTTATCTCTCAAATGCTTAGCTGTATTTTTTTCAAAATTTGCATAAGGTAACTCTGGATGTACTCAAATGGTCTCCCTTTGAACGACGTAAGTACAACGGTTATTGGAATATAGCTAACATTAATGCAAGGCTTCATTTGTTTTCAAGATTAGCTGTTGCAACCATATTGCAGAAAAAAATTACATCACCCGCTAACCCGATTTATGTATTTTTCCTGCAATATATTTGCAACTGTTAGTTTTCGTAATTACCAACAAATAAATAAATAAATGTATTTTTAAAAAAAGATAAAAAAGTTATCGTATATATATATCATTTCACGGATTAACAGCCCATATCAGATGTTTCAAATCGTCAGAGAAACAATGCAAAGTGATACGATAAAATTTAATTCTTATAATAGAAATAGATCATAAAAATTCGAAAGAAATTCTAGCATGTTGAAATTTAATTTTACGTAAGTGTATATAATGGGCATTTTCCAAAAGAAATAAGACTGATCTGGTTTTATTAGAGTAACTAAACCAATTATGTATCATAGAACACCCCACCCCCCCCCCCCCCCATTTGATTTTTCATTTTTAATAAAAATCGTTTGACCCTCAGAAAGAATTATAAAATCTGTTCAACAAAAAGGTCATCTGACATTTAGTGAGGGCTATACGACCGTAAATTAGTTTACATTTCTATGAAAAGATTTTGCTGGCAAAACTATTTAGGGGGCAGAACGCTAAATTAACCGTGTCTTCCTTATATAGTAAAGTATATACTGGCAAAATTACCCCCCCCCCCATTTCCGGTTGCTATGGGTCTGGTATTATATTCTGTTTTCAATAGAGACGTCTTCTTTCTTCAACGGAAATGTCTTCCCTGTCAGGGAGAACAACAGAACAACATTGCTTTAAACGGGGCAGTGTTTTTTAAACTCAGTCTGAGCTTTCTTTAGCAAAACATTTCACATACAAGTGCAGGGTAATTGTGATACACGGATCAGCGGTGGATGCCCCCCCCCCCACACACACACACCCATTTAAGTCCAACATTCTAACGTTAAAGCTCAGTGCTGCATTAAATGCCTTGATCTTAGATGAAAGAAATCCTTTTTACAGGACATTTTCATTACAGCAAAGATTTTTTTTAAAATTATTGTTAGAAACACGTGCCTCTGGTCCACGCATTGTAGTCCTTTTTGAAAGACAGCAACTTGTACTGGTATTGAGAGAGAGAGAGAGAGTTAAGGTAACAGCTGGTGCAATCTGTTTCGGTGGACATCACACTCTATTATCCTTTTCATTTTTTCCACATGAAAATTTTTTTGCGTTTCATAATAGAATTTAATTTATGATATTACGTACGGCGCACATATTCACTCTAGGCCAGATCTAGAGACTCTAGACAAAGCTTTCTCAATGAATGCATTTTGCCGTGTAAATAAAGTTTTGAATACCTGAATATACCTGATTCTTAGTCCTAGATCACTTAGGTCTTTATTGAAATAGAATGCAACTGATGTGAAGAGTGATAAAAAAGAAAAATGTAGTATTAGCATTTCAACGTTTTATTTTCTTTCTTAATTATAACAGCTAATAAATATAATTGTCAAGTTATTAATGTCAGTTATATACATCATGATACTTGTAAATAAATACAATATACTCGGAATGTCATTCATTATTACTGTCCACCAATCTGAACATCGCCTTCATCAATCGCAACATCTCGGGACTTTCCGGCAGAGCTCGGAAAAATATCTCGGACCTTTCTGGCAAAACACCTCGTGGACCAGGTGTTTTTTTTCGAACTCTGCCGGAAAGGCCCGAGACGTTGCGATTGTGCCTTCATTTTTTCTTTCAGCTCTCTCTCTCTCTCTCTCTAAAGAATATCTTCAATCTAATTAAAATCAGACTTCATAGATCCGCGCCCTATACACTCTACGCAGAGTGTATATGGCGCGGATCTAAGAGGTCTGATGTCTTTTGGTAACATTATATAATGTTTTACAGGATACAAGTGTTTTCAAAAATAAAAGTTAATACCTGGTTATATCTATCTTTGTACAGGAACAAGTAATATGTAGGATCTTTGGAAGTTTTTTTTTTAAGATTGAAATATTTATCTGCATGATTTGAAAGATCATCAAATACTCTTTTCGACCCCAATAAGAGTGACGTAAAAAATTAACAAAAAGAAATGACGTCACAATAGGATTTCAACCGCCAAGTTATGCAAACCAACGTCAAACATGAAAATCACCGGCGGTATTAATAAGAGAAAGGTAAGTTATGAATTAAAAATGCCATTGCTAATTAATTTTTTTTTTGGACACATTTTTTAATTAAGTTTATATTGTAAAACGTAAAAAGTTACAAAGTCTAAGGACCATGTTGTGCTACGGCATATGTGTACATTATTCAATATAGGTAAACAATAATAAATTTTGATGTGATTATGTTAATAAAAAGCAAAGATTCTAATAGATGAAATATGAATTTTGCTATTCCTCTAGACCTTTTTTGAATTTAAATAAATATGCTGAAGTAGAAACTCAGGCACTTCTAGTATCGTTTTCGAAAGTTGAGGGGGGGGGGTTAAGAAAAAAAATGACAACTTACCTGAAAAAAATTTTCACAAGCAATAAAAAAAAGAAAATTGTGTAATCTCGAGAATCCTATTTCGCGGAGGTCGGAAGGGGGTAGATTCCTACTTCCCTCCACAACCAAATTTTATTAGGCCTAATACCCCATTACCATGATTTATAAACTATGTTGCAACAACAAAAACATATGTGTGTGTGTTTGGAGGGCGGTGGGGCGGGGAACCAGCCTTCCAATGAACATTTTCACAGTAAAAGGTTATGTATGGAAAAAAAGTGCCCCCCCCCCCCCCGATACTACGTGCCTGCAACTAAAGTCCGTATTGATGGGTATATCATGTATCAGGCCCTATAATAAGTTATACTTTATGAGAGAGAGAGAAAGAGAGAGAGAGCAAAACATCAGTTACCCATCTTAAATTAAAGCTAAATACATAGAGTCTTGAAAATGAAATTTAATATCGTTATACTGTATTCTTGAAGGTAACTATGATACAGATGCTGTGATGGGAAGGAGTACTTATATTTGGGCGCCTTTGATCTTCTCCCTTCTGATCATTGAGGGAGAAGGATACTTGATACAGTCCAATCCCAAATGTCGGCCATTTTGCCGATTACCGAAGGAAACAGATGAAAGTTGCAGTGGCCTCAGATTTATTTTCTCGTGCATCAGCAATGTCTGGTTAAGGTAATAAGACTGTCAATAATACTGACAATTTCTACAAATTTCTATAAAATTAACAGTGCTTTAAAGTGAAAAAAAATTTCCCGAATTCACACTTTGCATGGCGAGTAGTGTGTTTTCAAGACTATTTCGAACACGAATTTTCTCAGATGCACTTATGCTGGAGAGCTTCACTGTTCATGTGAGTGGTGGCATGCAATAAATAATGTGGAGATGCCTGTAAAAGACTTGGAGACTGTGAAAAAGTCGACGATTTTCGAGACGTGCCTTTCTAATTTAAAGACTGACTGTGGTAAGTATAAATTACATTCGTGACTTGTAAAACATCTTTGTATGTATGCATACAATTACAAATCTCTATTTAAATATATTTTGAAAAAAAAAAAGAAAAAAAAGGGAAAAAAAGAAAAAAAATGATATTTATATAATGTTTAAATATACATACTTATTAACTTTTTACAGAAATATGGAAAAATAAATGGAATCATATTCCCTGTGCCAAAATTACAAAGCAAGAGAACCCGACGGACCCCAATAATCCTCAACTTCAGCTGAAACTGTCCGAGATTCGCGCTGCCATCATGCGGATACAGGACGAAGCCAAGCGGAGACAACTCCTGATGAATTTACACGCACTTGTTCAAAGAAAAGCTTGGTCACAGAAGTCGAGTTAATAGATATATGGATTATATATCCCTTTTTCCTAAGAATTTAACATTCCATTTAAGCATTTTGGGAAATTTGAAACGAATACGTTTACACTTATCATTTTAGACAGTAATATACCCTTTACAAGTCGACTATAGTTGAATATGTACCGGCTACATCGTGAATCATATAATGGCAAAATCTTATGTACATGATATAATGACAAATACACACCGCGTAAAGACAAAAAGCACACCACATAATCACAAAATGACATATACACACCACAAAATGATAACTACGCACTACTTAATCACTGGCGGATTTAGGGGGGGAGTAATTTTTTTGGTATGGGATATTGCATTAATTACGCGTAAAATATAACGAAAGTAATTTTTTTAAAAACTGTTCATAAAACTCCTGAAACCTGAGAGCTTCCGGGAGCTTTGCCCCCTTGTCCCACTTCTGGGAGCTATGCCCCTGGTCCCCCACCCCGACCCCCCTCTTTTAAGAATCCTGGATCCGCCACGGATATTAACACAGTCATCACCACAAAGTCAGTTTTGCCATTAAAAGACAAGTCGTTCCATTAACAATTGTTCATACCTGTTTGTTCAATTATTTTATATCAAATCTCATGCAATATAAATGGTTTGCAAATGAAACCTTTTTTTCTATCATCAAAATGAGATGGAAGCACACCTGTGGGTGACTTTGAGAGAGACACTGATTGAAGGAAGTAAATTATGTATATTCTGAATGAAAAATTAGATTATATATTTCAAAAACAATTTTATTTTACAGTAGATGACAGATTTATTACCACTGCTTCAACACCTGTACCTCAAGGAAATACTACCTCAAAGACCTCTGTAATTCAAAGGAAAGCAGCTCCACATATCACCAGCCAAGAGAAAAAAGACTCAACCTTAAACTACACAGTCATTGGTATACAAGATCTAAGTTTTTTCACCCAATTAAATTTTAAGAAATAATTGCTTCGTACACTATATATTGTTTCATGAATCTGAAAAAAATCTTTCTTTTTTTTTTTTTAATATTCATCGAAAATTTTATGTCTATTTTACCTGCAGATTGGATGGATACTATTGACGGATGGCACAAAAAGATTATGTTCGAACACTGGGAAAGGGTATTCATACATTAAATCTACATAGATATTTTTCTTAATATCTAACAGTTAGTAGTACATAAAGATTGACGGCAGTTAAATCAATTTTTCCTATAAAGTTGACTGCCTTTTTAGAATTTTGTATTAGAAAAACTCATCCAATTAAGATAAATAAATGCCAAATGCTCATCTTTTTTTATCCAGAATAATAAATTTCTGAACAAATGATTTAAATTTTGGCGTTTCTCCTTGATTTATGGTGTCTTAAACCTGGGCGCAGGGAAACTGAGGAAAATAATGGAATGGCCTAAATATATATTCAATACACTCTCACAAAGACATCTTTTAAAATTATTATGTATCACTGAACAATTCAAATATATTTATTTGTTTTTACGTTCAGGTGTCAGAGGCGGACATTATGGAGACCCTCCGTAGAAGACGAATGTTCCTGTTGATCTTCGGAATCCTTCTGGGCTGTACCATCTTTGTTATTGTCATGCTGTTTACAATCAAGGTATACATTAACCTTATTCCTGTACGAATCTGTGGCCCGTTTTACAAAACAACTTACAACTAAACCAAATACTTCAGTTGTTTGTAAAATTTGCCAGAATTAATGATTTTGGTCAAAATTTCTAGCATAAGAATATCTTTCAGCATTCCTTTTGAAAAGAATAAAACCATTTTTCAATTTAATGTAAATTAGAAAGTTATAAGCAGAATAAAATTTTGGTCTTAGTCTTAAGTTCTTTGTAAAACGGGCCCCAGAGTTTTAACTTGCCCACTCTGATATTAGGGCCGTTTTGAACCTCAGAGTTAACAAGAAGTAAAATTGAAATTGAAAAGTCTATGTTAATATATTCATAACGATATGAAAAGTGTACGCTAATAAGATACCTGCTTATAACAAATTGTAATGAAAAGTCAGATATTAGTAATACCTGCTTATATCGACATTATAAAAATGAAGCCAATACAATGAAAAAGTTTAAGCTTAGTCTGTCGCATAACAACAATGAAATGTCAAAGTTCATACTGTCATGACGACAATGAAAAGTAAGTTTATACATGTTTACATCGACAGATTATGATGACAATAAAAAATCGAAGCTAAAATCAACTTGTAATGAATTGATCACATCAAATGAAAATTCCTCTCACACTGTATATTAAAGAATTGCGATATCACACACCCAGGGGGCACACTATCTGTGTTTTACTGTAAACACTATATGATTTGCGTCAAAATTAGGTTACTTATAATGCAATTAAATGAATCGCTCTATATCTAAATCAAGAGATCCTTTATTTCCCTTGCAGTATCAATCGGACAAAAATGTACGGAAGGACATCCGTTTTGACGGTGATTTGGATGCTATGGGCAGGAAACCCGAGGAATCACTGAGGTACTTACTGAAGGAATTTAAGTACACTCTGAATGTTTGAATTCATAACTAGCGAAGTCACTGATTTTTGTATTAGAAATCTAAGACATATTCATTATTCAACAATATAAGCATTTAACTGATTGTATTCATTATGGCCAAATAAAGGGTACAAGCTAGCTATGCAACTGAGCATATTATGTTGTACATGTACTTTAATTTTAATCAATTTTCAAAGTAAGATCATGCATTTTTCTCTTTTTCCGAATTTTTCTGATATGAGACCCGTTAACATAGATCACTGCTGAAGAAAAAGCTCTTTGGTAGCGATCTATTTCAGTATTTAAGCCGAACAAGTGATATGATATCAGGCGACTACTTTTTATTGACACGGAAAACTAGGAGACGGAAGTTTTATCAAATTAGCATAATTTGCAATACATTTTTCTTAATTGTGTTGTACTTTTCTTATGATGCAGTTTCTTGGATAAAATTCGAAGAAATAGGAAACAAAAAGAAAAAGATGAGAATCGACAAAGATTTTACCAGATGAGTTCTTTGGTGCTTTATCCTGAGAAATCAACAAAACCTAAGGTATTGTCCGCACACGTTAAGAAAGCCTTAAAGAAGAAGTAGCTTTTGTTTGTTTTGTTTGTTTGTTGTTTAACGTCCCTCTCGAGAATTTATCACTCATGTGAAGATGCCACCACTTACATATACTCGGTATTCAGGGCCATTGAGCAGTGAGGGATCTTTTTCGTGCCAGCAATTTCTACGACACGGAACCTCGGTTTATATAGTCTCATTCGAAGGACCGGGCTCCACGTGCAGCAGTGGGATTCGAACCCGCGACGTAAGAATCAACTCCTTACTCCGCGGTTCTAGAGCAAACGCTCTAACCACTGCGCCACGTAGCTTTTATGTTAATACTGTATAAAGTTGTTTACGCCGCGTACGCATTATTTACGCCCTATCACATCTGCAAACTATTTTGCTCCGTTTTAAATTCACCAAGTCACAGTTGTGTTTTACAAAGTGATAACTCTGTCTTTTTTGAATTCGTCCCATTTTTAATTCGCCCGGGCCTACTTGCGAGAAGGTTAATCCTCTTAAGGTCAAGATTTAGTAAATGAAAAGAGCCTACAGATTTCTCAAACTTGAGAAATAAATTCCTTTTATGATGCTTTATAACTATAGCTCGGTCAAATAAGGTGTATCGGGGCATAATTTACAAGAAAACAAGACGAAAAACTATCTTGTAAACTGTCATTTTCAATGAAAAATTAAGAAAGCCAGTCACGAATATGGGAGTTTTTTCCATATCAGACGAAGGAAATGTATTCAGATTGTCTAGTCTCTCAGAAAACGGTAATTTGTATGTTCTTAGCCTCTTCTTTAAAATAAAGTGAAATTGAATATAGGTATCGGGATTACTTTTCACATGATTTCAAATTGAATGCCATGAAAATACTTTATTTTCTACATAATTCTATTGGAGCTGTAAAGTACGGGAAAAGGAAAGTTTAGATTGATTATGACGTCATAATGGATCTAGCACCGAAAAGACGGTCTAAAGTCATTTGCTAGACCTTGACCTTAAGGTCAAGATCTAGTAAATGAAAGGTGCCTACAGATTTTTCAAATTTGAGAAATAAATTCCTTTAATGATGCTTTATAACTTTAGCTTGGTCAAATAAGGTGTTTCGGGGCATAATTTGTAGACGAACAAGGTGAAAAATCATATTTTAAACTGTCATTTTCAATGAAAAATTAAGAAAACCAGACATGAATACGGGAGTTTTTTCCGTATCAGACAAAGGAAATGTATCCAGATTGCCTACAATCTCTTAGAAAACGATAATTTGTACGTTCTTGGCCTCTTCTTTAAAATAATATTAAATTGAATATAGGTATCGGGATTACTTTTCACATGATTTCAAATTGAATTCCATGAAAATACTTTATTTTCTACATAATTCTATTAGAGCCGTAAAGTACGGGAAAAAAGAGATAAAAATTGATTATGACGTCATAATGGATCTAGCACAAAAAAGTTAGTCTAAAGTCATTTGCTAGATCTTGACCTTAAGGGGCAAAAAAATAAAACAGGGGCGGAAATTTCCCTGTATATAGTATTATGAGCTGCAGAAAAGGTGTATTTCACCTGGCCACTTCTTTTAAACTTATCATGCGTAAACATTAAACTAGCACCATAAACAGATTTATTGTATATAGTTTCAGTATTGGCAAATAAACAGATTTGTAATACAATTCAGAGAAAAATGTCTTCCTTAGCACAATGAGCCTACATTTTTATTTTAAGGTTGAATAACCCTCTGATAAGAGAGACAACTCTCACTACAATAAATGACTATTGTTACTTTAAAATATAATCAAAAAGGTGATTTCTGTTATTATAGTTTTTGCACCGCAAAGGTGTGCTGAGTTTTTCGCATTTCAATTACAATGCAGTTTTCTTTTGGAAAATTAATAAATTATTATCATTAAAGTACAATTTTATTTAAGTAGCTACAGAGGGATAATGAAGTTTAAAACAAGTACTGAGAGGAATTGCTAAATTTTTAATAGAACAATTGCTGTTATCCCCTGCTTCGTGTTAATAATCAATTGTGTCTTGCGCTGATTTATAATAATTACAGCTACAGTTGTACCTAAAATAATTCCAACTTTACAGTGAAAATACTAATTCTGTAATTATAAGAAGCTGGCAAATCAGTGCGATGAAATTTCATATCTCGGCTAATTAACCCCTGCAATTTATAAAGAAGAAGATAAATTTTATATTCTGAACATGTTCAACAACGCTTTTACCTTTCAGACTCCTATGTAATTTTATCTTTGACTAACAGAAAGAATACAGAAGAAAGCCACACATATCCAAAAGTTCAAGCAATTTACAAATAGAGAGTAAAGACAATTTTAACCAAGATTCCGTAGACCTTGTTTCAAAGAGCCATGACCCCGTTACTGTGGACCTCAAACAGAGTTCCTCTAGTTTGGACCTTGGGGATCGTTTGTTTCCTTCTGCTATGATGAGGAGTTTTGGGGCAGAAATTAACAGTCCCTCGCCAACTAAAAAGTCAACAAGCATAGAGACACCAAAGAATACGACAGAACCTTCTACGTCAGCCACTGTGTGTAGTACGTCACCAGCAGAAATTATTCCTGTAAACGAGGTCAAAACCATTAAAGTTGCCACAAAATCTGTGACGTCATCAAGTGATTCCTCCACATCATCAACCACAACTTCCAGCAGTTAAATCTAATAGAATACACAATTTCATTTACATTATTGAGTTCCACTAAAATTTATGTATTTAAAAAATTGAGAAATTACATAAAATAAATTTTTCATCAGATTTGATGCAATACTATATCCAAGTGTTTGTAAAAAGACAAATCATAATCTTTGGGGTACATAAATTGTTCTTTAGATCGCTGGTAGATCATCTGTTCTAAGCATTGTAACACAAGACGATCTGTATCCCACCGGAAACGGTATGCAAATAACTCCTTCCGGTTCACGAGGTACGGTAAATCCCCAACCCCAAATGTGCAATATCCTTGAGCAGACCTTGACCCGTGACACGCGTGACCAGAGGAATTCTTGGCATCCACAAATTTTGCAATGTGCGCCTGGTTACTGAGATGTGGCAAATCGGTTGGACCTGGAACAACACGAAGAAATGCACCATACATATCATGTGGCATAGTATTTAATAGTCATTTTAACCAAAGTGGATAGATCTTGCTTCTGCTTTTTAACTGACTATCATTTTACATGCATTTTCTGTGTTGTACTTTGGTGACACAATCTGCCAACTATTATAAAAAGATTTGTAAAGATTTTGTGATCCTCAGTACACTTCCCGTCATGCTTTTCGGTTATAACTAACTATTTTTACATTCCATGCATGATTTTTAATACTTAAAAATACTTTTGACTGATAATTATTCAGATATAAATGACACTGTACATGACCGTTGTTAGAATAATCATAAATATAGTACATGTACAATGTATGTAGTATACCTCTATAAGATCCTTTTATTTTGTATTGTGTGTTGTAATTCAATGTTGCATAAAATGTGTGCTGGGGATATTTCGTTTTTTCTGCCCATGACAACAAGGATTGCGCAGATGGATGATTGACAGCGAATTGGGCAGTCTCTCTGTTCATAATTACGTCACCCTCGCCTGTGAATGGTTTGATTCCTTTGGTTAACTTTCCTGTGCCCTTCTCAGTTCTTGATAAATGTCATAATAACGATAAAATAAATTTTAATTCGGTCAAATGCATAAAATTCAAAGCAAAAACGCAAAATTTAAAATCAAAGTAGATGAATAAATATAGATATTTAAAAATTGATCAAAAACGAATTATCTTAAAGGCCGGGAAAACACTAAAAGTCTGTACCATAAAAATGAATTAATTCCCAAGTTTTATTTAAAGAAAAAAATGTAATGATTAAGATAATTTGAGAAAAAACGAATACGTAAATTATAACTAAACTACATGTATATAAAATTAGCAAAATGTTGTTAATTTTAAGAAAGGTAAAGTTTATTGAAATCTAAGGTTTAAAATTTGGCAGACGTCAAGTTATTCTACAACAAATAAAAGATTGGGTACACTTACTGGGGATCCATTGGAATTCCCTGGATACTGTTGGCGCCTTTCAGTGACATGAGTATATTTACAATGTCGCTGTTAATTTTTAATGGAAAATCGTTCTCTGACAAATTGATGAAATATTTCCACTTTCCGTGTTTTAGCAGACTCCGTAAACAGCCGAGTTCGGCTTTCAAGTGGGATAACTCTCCTCTCGTAACGCTAGATTCCAGACTGATGGCAAACACATTCTGGAAACATCGGGCTATGTTTTGGATCGCGCGGCGTATTTCTTTGGAGCCATTTTTGTCGATGTGGACGCAATAGAAATTCTGAGGCCTGTAGATAGCACGGAGTAAAGTTTCAAATTGAAAAACTGAGTTCTTTGCAATGATGCTGTAAGCTATGGGATAATTGTTTTCTTTGGTTGTTAGGGGACCAGTGATATAATTGCGGTAGTATTTGAACCTGTCGCATTTTTTCGTCAGAATGTCATACTTTGAGGGCGAAATGGATCTTCTAGGATGTCGTAGATGAATATGCTTGGCCCTTGATAAAGCTACACTGGATCCCCTAAAAAGAGGATCACAATTCATTTTTAATTCCTTGACATTTTTTCGGAAGAACACTGGGATTACATCGCCACTATGCCAATCTAGATTTCCAATCACTTTCCGACCATGATGCACTTTTCGGGGATGAAATAGCAAATTGTCTAAATTTTGTCTTTTGAGATGTGCCCGATGTTCGCGCCTTTTCTCCGCTTCTCGTTTCTTCTCGATGTCATACGAGACGTTGATGATAAAAAATATCAGAACAACAATTCCAAGACCCACAAGAAGAGGTTTGGTAAATAGTGTACCCGAGTACCTCATCTAAAACATAGAGTGTGTTAATAGACTTGAATATGCCCTTGTATCTGGCAAGTTTACATTTTTTCTATTTAAAAGTAGATTGTATATGTGCACTTGAGCTATAGGGTGCACATTGTGTAAAGAATTTTTTTGATGTGTTTTAAATTTACAATAAAAGAATTTGTCAGATACATGGGTAAAATAAATTATTCTTTTCTGCTCCTGATCTACAAAATGCGAAAAAAAGAAATTGATACAAGTGAAATCAATGTTAATTCCCTATATTTATTCAGAACTTTATTTTTAACAAAATAACTGTGATCAACGACTCACTGTTTAATTAAACATTTTACATTGTCAAAAAACTTCATACACAAGTAAATGGATAGAAAATGCCATTGTAAACAGCATTGACAGTGGAAATTATTACATAATTGGAGGATTTTTTCTCGTTTTACTGTGGCTCTGGGGCATACAAAAACATTAAAGATGATATCGTACCATGCGTTCATAGATACAGATTTTAAATAAATATTTGGTTTGTGACGCCTCTAGATTTAGATCAAATTTATTGAATATCAACTATATCAGTTAAGTTTTCCGTGTTACTGCACAAAGTATTTCTACAAATGCTGATAGATTTTTTTCGTGATACAACTTTTTCCAACTCGTTAAGGTGACAAATATATAGGTCACAAAGGTCATGTATAAAAAAGTTTGTTCATTATGTCATTAAATTGTTTAACAACACGTTACTAAATATGAATTATCGACTAGCAATTTTTTAAAATCCACGCCACGTTCTATACACTCGTAAAAAGTCATTGACGGTTAACTTGGTTAAAAAATAAACAGTTTTACTGTACCGCATACTATAGATGAAAATATAATTAAAATAATAATAATAAATCAAGGTGAGAAGAAGTGTAAAGAACATAAATGCACGTGTAAGTCACACATGTTTGAATTTGTAATGTTTATAAACATATGTCAGCTATGTCACACATTTATCAAATCTTAGAACGTGATACAGAGAAGAATTCAATAAAATATACATGGATATAAAGAAGTTGACGGCATAAAATCCTGGCATATTGTCTACAGTTCTTTAAAAAAGAAAAATATACACACCTGCTGTAGATTTCAGTAGTGTTTAGTAAAGATGAAATCTGACGTTCCACGTGGCCGCTTGACTTCTATGATTGACGATGTAAACACAATAAAAAGCTTGCACACATGCAAAAGGAAACAGCGAACTGGGAGCACCTGACACATATTACACACAATGTGTGAGGGAAAAAATACAAAACATGTCAGGGGACCCGATCAATTGTATGTGACAGGTGCTCGTATTGAAAAATGGAAGAAAATATATATTAATTATATTAATCAGAGCTATAAAGCATGTCAAGAAATTTGTAAAACGATAAGGGAAAATTTTTCAAAAAGTTTTCACATCAAAAAGATTGGGAAAAAGTCCTGGGGTGGGGGAAGTGTTGACAAAAGCAAATAAATTGTTGATTTACACGTTATATCAGAAAAATATGACGTTCATTTGAATTACACCTTTCATGCAAAAAAATAAATACATGTAATAGTACACATGTAATAAATTTAAAAATATCATTTTTCGATTCACAGACAATATTACAAAATGAAATAAAAAAGGGGGGCTACGTTGAATACTTGCAAAGTCATATCACTATAAATATATTTTTGTGGTATTTCAATGCCATTAAACATGTTAAAATTTCAAGAACAACATGATATACATTTATGCCAGAAAATATGTGTAAATATATGCATAAGCAAAGAGGATTCGACTTATTTACTAGTACTAAAGTCATTTACATTGGTGCATTTAAAAAAAAACTTTGATCTCATAATCAATAGGCCGCTAATAACGTACACCAACAAAATTGAAAGGAGGTTAACGTAGGATTCCGTCTGTGCATGTATGTGTCCAGACAAAAACCATGGGAGATATGTTTTTCCACCTGAAGTCGCCAGCCAAGGGTGGTGCTCCTCTTCTCTTTCACTGACCAGCTAAGACTTGAAAAAAGAAGAGGAGCGGATCTTCACCCATGGCTAGCGGAGATATTGAAAGAGAAGAGAGCGGATCGCCATATTTCAACTGGCGACAGAACTTCATTTCTATTACGAATTCACTCGAGGATTATCCCAGACGATGGGCGAAATATGAAGAGGGAGACCTGCACACCTTGTCAAAATGGATTTAATATTTTTTTTTAAATATTGAAAATCGTGTCAGAAAGTTGAAAGCCAATATGCGTACCATAATTATTTCATTCCGTTTTCACTGAATCGGAAGTGTTAAAAGATTTAGAGAAAACTACATGAACCATATGTTATAGTTCCAACAAAGAAGGCTTGTTATAAACATAATTTATTATATAATTTGCTTAAATTCTAAGGCCCAGTATTACAACTGTATTGTAGAAAAACAAACTTGGTTTTAAATTCTATATCTGGAAGTCCATTTATACTGTGTACAGGGTTAATTTTGCCCCGTGTTGTTTTTGCCCTTTCACACTTCCGAGCAATTTTGCCTCGTTCTACATCAGACAAAGTTCATGAAGTCTACTTTGCATCCGCCCTGTTTTAAATTTAACACCTGAAACAAGACGCGAAATTAATCGGGGCGAAATTTTCTCTGTATACAGTAGTTTATTTTTTAATGAATAAATTCTACAAAATCACATTTCAGTCTTATATTAACTTTTAACATTCCAGCCAACAAAAGTCAGTTTGATCTACCCTACCTATACTTGGTTCCTTAACTTTATAAAATTCCTTACAAACAAAGGTTTATCATATACTTAGTAATATTTACATTTGCTGTGTTTTTCTACTAAGCCAACTGTGAAATTGATTTGAAAGTCATTTCTCACACAAAACTTAACAAGAGGCCCATGGGCCACATCGCTCACCTGAGTAACTTTGGCCATGTTGTTCTTTATCAGATTTCCCCCTCGTAATACTTATCGGGCCCCGCCCTACCCCCGGGGGTCATGATTTAAACAATTTAGCACCTACACTATCCCAGGATGCTTCCACATAAGTTTCAGCTTTTCTTGCCTAGTTGTTCTTGAGAAGAAGATTTTTAAAGATTTTTCTTACATATTTCAATGTAAAATTTGGATTCCCTGTTGTGGCCCCGCCCTACCCCCGGGGGTCATGATTTTTACAATTTAGAATTTCCACTACCCCAGGATGCTTCCACATAAGTTTCAGCTTTTCTTGCCTAGTTGTTCTGGAGAAGAAGATTTTTAAAGATTTTTCTTATATATTTCAATGTAAAACTTGGATTCCCTGTTACGGCCCCGCCCTACCCCCAGGGGTCATGATTTTAACAATTTAAAATCTACACTACCCCAGGATGCTTCCACATAAGTTTCAGCTTTTCTGGCCTAGTGGTTCTTGAGAAGAAGATTTTTAAAGATTTTTCTTACATACTTCAATGTAAAACTTGGATTCCCTGTTACGGCCCCGCCCTACCCCCAGGGGTCATGATTTTAACAATTTAAAATCTACACTATCCCAGGATGCTTCCACATAAATTTCAGCTTTTTTTGGCCCAGTGGTTCTTGAGAAGAAGATTTTTTAATGACCCCACCCTATTTTTATCTTTTCTTGATTATCTCCCCTTGTAACGGGACTTCGCCCTTTATTTTAACAATTTAAACTCCTCTTCACCCAAGGATACTTTGTACTAAGTTTGGTTAAAATTGGCCCAGTGGTTCTTGAGAAGAAGTTGAAAATGTGAAAAGTTTACAGACGGACGGACGGACAGACAGACGGACGGACGACGGACAACGGGTGATCAGAAAAGCTCACTTGAGCTCCAACGAGTTGTGTGTTTTTTATCCCCGAGCCTTGGCGAGGGGATAAAAACACACAACGAGTTGGATAAAAGTCATATCCAACTACAAATCATGGGAGATTCTTTTTATCCCATGTTTAATACTTCACAACCAATGTTTTACACTGTTTTATATAGGACTCCACTTTATTTTACTTTATCGCGCTAACGCAAAAACCATTGTGACGTCACAACTGTGGATTATGAAAAATTTATCCAATGAGTCATATCCACGGGATAAAGGGGTAAACATGGGATAAATACACTGATTCTGCACTGTGCGAAACGGGTGACGTCACAATACCCAATATCAAGGATCGGTCCGAAAATCCATATCACATATAGGACCGGCGTGCAAAAATCCATATCAAACCAGAAGTAACGTTTGTATAAAGTTTAAAAGTTAATTAACTTGATTTTATGTAAATATATTTGTAAAATAATTCTTTACTAGTTAACATTTGTGGACTTTTTTGTTTTCAAAGTCCTACAATTGGCTCTTAGACTATTAGATTTTAAGAAAAAGGTCATAAACATGCATGAAACATTCTTCAATGACTTTATGTGAACTCGCATATTAAGTATTTTAAATATATGATAAATAGAATACTACATACTGAAATTGATTTTAGTGTGTAATATTCTCTATATATTGCCGGGTCCGGCAACTATTCTTACTCCTCACAAAAATATTAACTGCTGAAAAGGAGAAACTTCAAACGTACTGTGTTGCAGCATGTTTAAGAATCACTGTAAATCAAATGTGGATTCTCAAAAATTCCAAAGTACTTTTCGAAAATTTAGAATCACAAAACTTTTCAAAAGTTAGTAACATCAAAACGCAACTATGACTCATCGTCTCGTTATACAACATTCCTCACGATAAATTAAAAACTAGGCTTTTTGATATCATGTAGAAAACTGCTTCTTCAATAAAAATGGAACTCGGAATTTTTCATATCTTGTGACTGGTCATCTACAAAATCATTTTGTAAAGTCACTCTTATTCTACACACAAGTACTCTGAGATTGATATTAAAAGGATCCTGGAGTTCATCATTGCCAACATCTGTGTAGTCTTTGGAGACCAGGTCTTCCAACAATCCAAACAACAATTTGGAATTCCAAATGGGAATAATTGTGTTCCTTTATTAGCCGACTTATTAGAAAAGAAGAAAACACATGTTATGACCTTCAACTCGGCATTAAGATATATCGACGACGTTTAATCAATTAACAATACTAGTAGTTATTCCATTCATATGTCGACTCAATATATCCCAGTGAACTCGAAACAAAAGACTCAAAAGAGTGTACCACATTTGTTTCATATTTGGACGTTTTACTGCCTATAAACGGTACACTAAACTGTATAACAAACGAGATGACTTCAGCTTTTCCATCGTCAACTTTCCTTATTTATGTAGGGTTATATATCACTATCACCTACATATAGTGTTTATGTCCCTCAATTTATTCGATTCTCAAGCGCATGCTCTGAGTACGATTACTTTTTAAACCGAGACAGGCTACTGACAAATAAGTTGATGTTACAGGGATTTCAACAACATCGTTCAGTCAGCATTTCGTAAATTCTGTGGTTTTTATAATGACCTTGATAGCAAAATATAACCTGACATTGGGTCGTATTTTGACTGATATATTTCATACCTATTGTTAGGCCTTTGTTTTTTTACTAAATTTGATTACGGATTATTCCGTCTACCTGATCAATATATACATTGGACATCACAGCGGATGTGACCGGACGACAGGGGATGCATACTCCTCTTAGGCACCTGATCTCACAATTTCCAGGGGTCCGTGTTTTATACCATGTTTACAGATTTCTATTTATTACTGGTTTTTTGAGAGATCGATCACTGTTTGTTATCTTCCCCTAATTCATTTTGTAAGGACAGGTTTAACTGTCCAGTTTACCAGTTTACACTAGTACATGTTTTTCTGTCGATATGTTCAGATTTGTGGAGTTTTCGGCATTGTATACGAGGAACGCTGCCCCCCCCCCCCCCATTTTTGCATCAGTTCAACATGAAAGCTGAAATTTTAATGTTCATATCGTTTCTTAAAATGAACTTTAATTCTAGAACGAATTATTGTGCGGAAAGAGGAACATTAATGCGCTCTCTGTATGCCCTACAGCACCCCCCCCCCTCCCTTTTTTTTTTTTTAATTTCTTTCGAACCGATTAACGATTCTTTCAAGTATAATTTCAATATATGTTTTAAAACATTTATTAAATGTAATTCTACATGAATATTGTATAACTGAACTTTCATTTTAACCTTCTTAATACAGTTACATTGATCACATGTATTGACAGAGAGTGTCAATATAAACAAACAAACAAAAAAGAATTCCAAGTATTTATACAAGTATTTAGAAATAAGCAATTAAATGCATCAGTCAAATTGAACAATAACATGGACAGGGTCAACAAATTAACATGAATCGTAAAAAAACACAACAAAAAATCCAGATTTTTCCACTCCTACATTATACATCATTACATTATCAATCAAGACGGAACTAATGTCCCCTTTTTACGTCACTCTAATCAGAACCGTTCTTTAATGAGCAATATACGCCAGGGTTTATTTTGTCCCTACATGCGCTCCTGTCACTGCCCGTGACATCCAAATTGTCTCTCTGTCTTGAAAAAAAAGTTTTATTTTTACTTCCTGTAGAGATATTTGCCATTTTGCAGAGTAGCATAATCGGAACACCTTTGACCTTTTTCCCTTCATTTTATCGTGTGATTTGCGGAGGAAAACCTTATATTGAACAACGGAGAGGTAAGAGAAATAATATTCCAAAACACATTATTATCTTTCTGATTATAATTACCAAAAACTTATCGTTTTGCAAGACGAATTAATTTTCTTTACCGTTACCATGGTTAAATCTTTATATTTACATCGGCAGGTAGTGTTCGAATGGCGATCTGGAGAAACACTGCATTCCTATCTCTTCTTACATTTGTACTCATCTTGCAGACAGGTAATAACAGCTGCATTTTTAAAATGATTGAGTAAAGTTGCTTGAAAGGTCAATTGTCGTACCGGAGCCGATATTGCGATTGAGGAGGATACTTACCCATTCTAAGAATGATATAATGGAATATTGTTTCTTTTATCAAATTTTCATCTTCAATAATAATGATTCGTTTTAAAATTTATCCGTACTGAACATGCCAACTAATTTGATTTTCGATTCTTTATCCCCATTTCTTTTTTGGCTACACACACCATCTAACATTCAAATTACAATCATGCAATAATATAGAATCATCTTCGCTAGCCACGGGTTTTCGGTCCACTCCGCTACATACATGGGGAGCGGAATGTACCGAAGGCCTTGGCTAGCGAAGATATTCTTTAAAAAATTATATAACGTGTTCAACTTGGCCACTGGTACATGTATATGGAGTTCTTTACAAGCGCACTCTTCCTTACACTTTGAATTTCAGAGAACAGTAGAAAATGGTTGAAAGAAAGAAAAGGGGAAACAATATACCACGATTATCAAAATTATAGGTGTATGTTAGAAGATAAACTTTTTTAAATTCAATATACATGTATTTTAAATGATTATATTTTTATTGATGTTTAAATGAAATAATTATAAATGTTTAATGTCAAGTTCCCTCAAAATCGCAGGTGGGGTGGAGAGATTTGGAACAAGCTGCTTGCGATACAAGACATCGGAACTACCCGATATATCATCCGTTTTTGGTACCGATCGATACTGCCAAAAACACAACGACTTCCATTATTGTAAGTTGTGGGCATGCGCTAAAACAAAACCAGAATGCACTCAAAAACGACCAGGAAATAACTGTTTTTATTGTGAAGGTGGGTACGACTAAAGAATCAGCACAGAATTCGAATTAAAAAGCATTTGTCAAAAAATCATGAAAAGGTGAATATTGTACTTCGAAGGAAGCTAATTCATCGTTATGACCAAAAAATAGCAATAACTGTTTTATTATTTGATTTAAATGATTAAATAATACAAATTTGTTAAGCAAACCTTGCAATCTTCAATCATCTGAAGATCGACCTAGCCAAAATGAGTGAGAAATGCGGAATTTCATTCGACGACAAAAATCGTATCAATTACCCAATCTATATTTTTGTAAAAACAAAACAAAATGTGTTTACCTAAAAGGTTAGGTGCAGGTGGACAGAACTTTGTTGGAAGTTCCCAATTTATTTTGGTGTAATGAAGAAAAGTTAAGTTTGAAGTCTGGTGAAGGTGAACCTGTACTTTTTATGATTTCTAGAATATTGCATTCCAGCCAGTCAAATTAAGAGCTAGAAATTATTGTTTCATATGAGAAAAATATGCTAACTTACATTTATTTTCAATGGGTTTTATTTTTTTAAGTCAAAGATTATATTGTAGGAACATGCAACATCGGCGGATCTATTGTCAAGGTAGGCGACCGCGTGTCCCACCCAGACGGTGTTAACGTTTGCACGTGCGGAGCGTACAATCACGTGAGCAACTGCACGGATGTTCTGCCTCCATTGAACAAGATCTGTGGCGGAGAACAAATCCAAACTCTCCGTACGCAAGGTCGGCGAATCCTTCCGCCCATTCGGCTGGGAGCCAGACCAATAAAAGTCCACAGACATGTCCACATTTTTGGAGGAGCAGTTCCTGCGCCAGTGATTAAGGTCCCAGTAGTTAAGGTTCCTGTAGTGAAAATTCCCCCTCCCAAGATCATATCCGTCATAACACCCCGAACTATTCTGGTCCCCGCACAACCAGTTCTCGTCCCTCTTGTCCCTGTAAGGAGGCGGACGATCGTGCAGCCGGGGAAATAATGGACTCCCAAGGTTTCGTGACTTGCTGTAGCAAGTTTGATCAACAGTTATGATATTTGTGCAGACATTATTGCAAACTTCAGTAAAGTTTGCTGCCTAGCTATCTGATAGAGACTTATGTCTATTTTCAATTAATTGACATTGTCCATCAGTACTAAACGTGTTTTTTGTTTTTATTTTTTAACTTTTTACAGAAATTGAATGAGCTTATTTCATTTTAGCATTTGATTTATGCATAGTCGTACGCTTCATTTTGTATACCAAAACTATTCTGGTTCGCGCATAACCATGACCAGGAATTTATCCTCCCCAGAGGCGGTCAGGAATGTAATGGATGAGCCTAGTATGTACTTTCCAAGGCTATGCGACTTGATGTATAGACAATTGAATAAACACTGGCATGTGCTGAGGTTATTTAATGAAAAGCAAATACTAACATTTGTTATGTGAAAAAGGGGCATGTTTTTCTCTAATTTGTCCATCAGGATTGATTTTTTTTATATTTACATTTCCGATGTCTTTGTCCAAGATAAAATTTCAAATAGTAAAAATATTTTATTTCTACATAAATCTACTGGTTCATCGATAGGCGTGGTGAAAAAAAATCACGTGCGGGGCGGGACAGACAGAGACAGAAGCGGGACTTGTAGCACGTGAATTTGCAGAATTAACAGCATGTAAATATAAGGAATAACTGTCAGATTTTTTGGTTTCATGACGATGATCAATCGATTGGCTTGCGTGATAATTTTATGCATAAACGCCTTCGGCGTTTATGCAAATTATCACGCAAGCCAATCGATTGATCACATCATGAAACCAAAAAATTAGACAGTTATTCCTAAATTTAATATACAAATGAATTAATGTCTATTTATTGCACTGGATTTTAATATTTAATAATTATGCTTCACTTTGTACTTTTATAAATTGAATGTAACATTTAAAAACATAATAAAATAAATTGTTTATAATTCATTTAATATTGGATATTTAATTTTAAATGTTAACAATTCAACATTTTTTAATATAATCAACTAAATTTTAACAAGATTGTAAATAAAAATCAATTTCAATGAAAAAAAGTACATTTATTAACATAAAAAAAATCAATTTAAACAGAAGAAATGGACGGAATTACAATCGCTCTACCTTAAAATCATCTGTAGGATGTATTATACATACATGTAAATGTATATTTCCCCAAATATCTCAGGAAAGGAAAGGTGGGGAGATCAGAGGTTATTAAAGAGTGATAAACCCTTGATTTGAAATAATGTCCAAATTACAAAACAAGAGGATAATGGGACACAAAGCTCATCTGAGTCAACATTCTCCTTCATCCTGATGAATTAATATGAACTTAAATAATACTGCATTATCAACTAGTCCATGATTTTAATTATTTTAAGTTACAAAATATGGCAGTTAATATCAACATTACAACTTGTATCCTTCTTATTCTTAAGGATGTCTACTTGTATAAATTTCTGTAAAACTTTGTTCCCTAAATTGTGGCACCCACCCTAGTCCCTGAGGCCACGCACTGAAGAAACTTTGTTACATGGGGATGCCTACCCTCTTTTGTGCCCCAACCCTTCTCCCAGAGGTCATATGATTTCAAGACACTTAAATCAGTTAAATGTACACTACGTAACTACACTTGGAATGCATATTAAAATGACAAATCAAAGCTTTGCTGTCCTGGAGCAGAAGAGTTTCAAAGCTGGCATACAAGATAAATTATAGACAACAGGATTTTCAAAGATTTTTGCTGTATACTCCTCCCATTATGGCCCCACCCTAGTCCATGGGACTATATACATGTATATATAATCACCAGTGAAATGGCTCCCATTTCACTTTTCACAATTTGAATGAACATGAAAATTAAAAGATGATTTCTGATTAACCCCACCCTATTTTCTGTCTTAATTATTTCCCTTTAAGGACATTGGCAAGGTTCCTGGTTATTGTATAGAATTTTTCAAGAACTTTTGAGTAGGTTTAAATGTACTAAATAGGCTATATTATGGACCGTTTTACCTACCAATCCAGCATTCTTTTTTAGATTTTGTCAAATTGGTGTTTTTACAATTCTTAATGCATTTCCTTTGTAAAATGTTGATAAAAGGGACCTACATAATTTTTCACCATAATATTTCTTCAAAACACATTTATTTCATACAGTTTTTGTAATATATACATAATTGTAACTTTATTTCCTATGACTTCTAGATATTTTGGTTGAAAATGTATATATAGAAACAAGACATGGATATACCGGCACCGATCATCATTTTTGAGTTGCGTCCCTTAACAGCTAAAATTGGTCAAGAGACTGGTTGATTGTTTATCATGTAATTGACTGAATTGATTGAAACACATTGTCAAAAAAATATTGGCATAGATTTATTTTTAACTTTTATTCGTAATTACTAAATGTCGATTCCTTCACACGACCTAAGAACTGTTCTCAGTCGGCAATGTCGACCTACCTGTCAGCATATGTCACATCTTTGCCCTTCCCAGCATACTGAGCATAACTATGATAAATGACGACCTGTTTGCTCTTTATCCCTGAATACAATGTACAACAAAGCCATTACTACTTTTCTTTCTTGCTGTATAGATGATTCTACCCGTTGAAGGAAGTACACGTGCTTTTGTTTACCTCTATAACATAAGCTTTATTGGTTTTCACCGCTTAGAGAATTCTACACGGGAGATCACTCTCAATCACTATTTTACAAGTGAAAAAACCCATGTATTAAACCCTTTTTCTCCGGAAAGCCCTGACTTGCCAATGTCCTTAACAAAGGGCTTGTCCCTTTCATTTGTAGAGGCTTCAATCCCTTTTACCCAATGATGCTTTGTGGGAAGTCTGGTTGGGACCCCTGTGATTTTGAAGATGAAAGTGTGAAAAGTTTACAGAAACACACACATACATTTTTTTTTGTATACGGACAGTCTTTGATCTGAAAGCTTCACTTCATCAACTGGCTTGAGTGAGCTAAAAAAAAAAAAGAGTAATTGACACACTGTTCCCCTGAAATGGCAAAGTATGATTTGAACTTTGACCTCACAATATATCCTTGACCTAACAGAATGTGTTCAATCTGGAGCCTCTTTGTTTAGTGTACATATAGGCCAACGTTACATATGGAAACATATAATTACAAACAGATAAACTATGAATACAGAGTCCCAACAGTTTTCAAATACTGGGCCATATGTATAAGTACATGTAATATATAAATTTGTACATGATACAAAAGTGATTTTCAGCAGCAATAGTTATTAACAATTTACATGTATAATTTATCATAATACCAATACATGCATTTCAGCAGTTTAAATAAATAATCTTTACTCACATGAAGATATATTATATTTCATAAAATATTATATATATACACATTGCATTTTTTTTTATAATTTTGCAGAGTTGTCCCTAAGACCTGGGGGGGCCAGGGAATTTCCCCGCCTATAACGACGTAATCCTCTGGTTATTCTGGTATTCCCCCTTAACCCCCTGTTAGAAGAGCCCCAAATTCCTTTCTACATTTTTATTGTCCCCTGCTATTTCAATTCTTAGAGACAACCCTGATTTTGTGTATTCTAAGTGTACTTAAAGGTTATCACATAAAGGTTATCACATAATATTCTTCAAATTCAGATGCATCATGTTTTAAAACAAACAAGTTTATTTGACTGCAGAATTGTCAGCAGTAAATGTCATTAATATTGTACATGTTCATTTACTAGTTAATAATTTATCAAAGACAAACACGGAAAAGTGGTCTTATTGCCTTTTTCAATGCAATTTCATAACAAGATTTGTATTTCAAATGTATCCTCAACTAGTAATACAATTTTCAAAAATAGATAATTAATTGCCCTAAATGACACACCCCATGACAGGAAGTGACAATACTAAGGGAGACTACTCTGCCTCTTTCTGACAAGAAGTGACCTTACTAAGGGAGTTTACTCTGCCAGATGTCGGAGTCTCTCATTGATTTCTTTCTCTTTTTGCAGCAGCGTGTTGGAGTATTTCTTAAAAGCCTCAAAATCCTGTGGAGCAACACAAATCACTTAAATAATTGAAACGCCTATATTTATAATTTTTTTTCCTTATGCTTCAAAGATATTAATATTATATATCTTCAACTATTTTTTTTATGTGAACTAATTATCTTACAAGCATATTTTAAAATTAAATGGTGTCACAATGTACAACATTTTTACTACCTTGAATAAGACTATTATACTGTAACACTTAATAAATATATGTATTAAGTCAAGTGCAGTCTGAATAAGTCTGTGATATTGTGAAAATCTATTATGCTAGCTATTATAAGTCTAGCTATTATAAGTGTTGCTTAAACTTTATAATACATAATCTGGTACTTTGTAAAAGTCTGTAATAGTAGAGTCCTGCTGTTCTACGAGACTTACCCTAATCGCTTCTTTACAGCGAGTTTCTGCGGAGCTCAGCTCGTCACGTAACTTTCTCACCTGTAGGTTAGCGTTCACTGTAGCTGCCTCCCTTCTACAAATACAGGGGATATAACTTGTATTCACTTCTCAAATCAGGATGAAACTTTTATTTACCTATTAATACAAGACAGTCTATATGACTTAATTGGAACTGCTAAACTTTTTAAACCCCCCCCCCCCCCCCCACACACACACACAATCAAATTTATGAACTAAGGAACTACCTATATGAGCTAACTTAATTTAAAACAAATGAAACTTTTCAAAAAAGGGTTCATAAATCTGCCTACTCTCTCGATTGACCCATAATTTTTACAAGTTTTTGCCTCCTCTGATTTCTGGATGTTCACCATTTAGATGCTTTTAATAGTGACAATATATCAACAAACAGTTTACGCATTAAAATTGAAATGACTAGATGATATATACTAAGCACAAAGACATCATGATTAAGATATGCAGATGTAATATAAGTATGAAAAAATTAGGGATTACTACTTGTCTTAAGTGTCATCATTTTGAAGTTGATATTCAGACCGATCTTTTGTGAGAACAACGATGAGTAGATTACCTGCTTAGATTTACAAATGTCAAATCTTAGGGACAAATTGATAGAAAACTACGGTAACATCCACTTTTGGGTATGCAGGTCTGGGCTCAGATTTCTCCTTATACACAATTTATTCATATTTTTTTCTCTGTTTTTATGAACCATAAATTTTCTTGAGACTACATTATATATTGTGAAGCTGAATTTGAAAAGTGCTCAGAACATCAATCCAATTCACAAATATCAATTAAAGTTGGAGGGGGGGTTATTAAGTTTCCCTAACGTTTTATTTAATCAATTGCTAAAAATGCTATAACCTTCAAAAAAAAAAATGTCTGAAAAGGAAAAACACATACGGTTTATATATTTCATATATATATATATTGTTACACTACAGTGTAATTTACTGTAGATTCCTTATTTTTTGCGAGAACTTAATGTAGCAAAATGACTCATAAACATCAAATCGTGAGAATATGAATTGCAAATGGACTTTTGATGAAGACATTTTAGTACACATATTTCAGCAAATTAATATAAAAATAAAAGAGAGTATTTCTATTTCGTGAGTGGTGCTTCTTTCAAAATTAAATGATAATAATTAAATTACTAATGTACATGCATCATATGCATGCAGCTATTTCTAGGTCACTGCTAATTATGACCTTAATCAGATCTAAACACCTAACATTAACATTCAAATACACATGCAAAATTTTGTCATGTTACAATATAAAATCTTAATTAACGTAGGTCGCAGGGTTGGTGACCTTTTAAAATTGCTCGAAAACATACCATGAAAATTACATAAATATATGAATTTCCTACTTTTGTTGTACATTCTCTAAAAATTTTATAAAATTTGTCTTCACCTTTTTGCGTTATTAAATCCAAAACATGTCATCGTTGTCGTAACATTTTGGACGTTATTCTATTGAATTCTATAGGGAAAACGTCATTTTGAACTCGTTTTCAGGAAATATTTCTTTTCAAAAAATCTCAGTATCTTTTAAATGGTGCAGACGAAATTGTTTCCCTGTGGTCATTTCACACAGAGATGATTTCAGATAAATCTATGTAAAAAAATCTAAAATATAGATGTACCTTCGAGTTAGTTTTCTCGTAATTTAAATGCAAATAATTGCTTTTACATTGCTAAATGTAACATTTTTAAGAATGACGCTATAAATGATCACGACGTCACACTTGACGTCGTGAATACGGTTCGTTATGAAGTGCAGAAAAACAAATTAAAAGAAGAAAAAAATTTATGTTTATATATATATTTGATGTAAAATTTATATTTTGAAATAAGCACAGATGTATGAGTTATGTAACAATGTATCTTGTCTGAAACATCTTGTTTAAGCTGTAACTAAGGGAGAGAGAGAGAGAGAAGGCTGGGGGGGGTTGCAGGAGCAGTACTCCTAGCGTGATTCAGAGACTTTTTTCTTACAAGAATGGGGGAGCGAATATTAATTAGAAAATCAAATTAGAAAGAAAAAGTTCTAAATTTTCTGACAAGTAAGAAAATGGGTAATCGCCAAAGGATTAGGTGAGTGGTTAGGTACTATTATTCAGAAGAACGGCAAATGTGGTAGGGGATGAGTATAAAAAAATAATCTTTTTTCAACAAATACATATCTATTCTCTGTCGAGTTGAAATGTTACATGTTATATGTCCAATTTTCTCCTAAATCGAAAACTAATTTTCGTTTCATTTTGCTTGAGATAAATCCTAAACTTTTGATATAACAGCTGTAATTGCGGTTGTTTATATAATGACGGTTTATCAGTGTAACACACATATAAAATACATCAAAGGAAAAAATAATCATGCAATTGAAACTTGTTTAGTTGCTCCATATATTTTTGTGATACTGTTGTGGTCTCAATGTGATGATAAATAAACGCTTTCTAACGCTTTCGACTTTCGAACTTTAAAAAAATCGTTCAAATGTTTTCTATCTGTAATAACTTCAGTTGTGTTGAAGAGTTAAAAAATGTCTTACTCATTGTGATGTCATAATCAAATGTGCACACAAAAGTCGCCCAAATCACATAAATTGCGTACTCAGTTTTAATGATGTCAGCAAACCCGCAACGTCCGTTAAGATACTTGAGTGCAGGAATTTAAAACACATCAAAGAATCAAAGATATTACTAAAATTTTTTTTCTCCACCAATTAACATAAAATTACGAATTAATGACATGAAAAAAAGTGAAAGAATCAACATTTTATTTTAAATAAATTATTTAAATAGATGAGAGTTTCTTTGACTCATCCATTTTGTGAATATTAAAAACTGTGCTTTGTGAGTGTTGGAGATTGGTTTTGATAAAAACATCAATCTGTGGTTAACATCTTACTGTATGACAAATCCTTCATAGTATAGAATGAATAACAAAAAAAAAAAAACCATGAATTGAAGCATCATAACAAATGACAGTTACTTTACTTTTACTTAATAACTCTAATCCAGATTACCGGTAAATAATCTTTGATATAACCTGCTGAGGAATTATTCTTATAGACTGAAGCATGATGGGATTTGATATAAAATGAATACAACCACATTCAATAGTCCTCATCTCAAACTTGATGAGATTGATTAAAAATTGTCGAGATTGAAATAGTTAATTGAGATGCATTTCATAACTTTGGCTAATATCCCTGGTATTTAAATTATCAGTAACTGTTTGAGATATTGAAGTTGTACAGTATGATTACTGAAAGCTTTTTTTACATATTTTTATTAGTTAAAAAAAATTAATTGCACACTTAAATTAATTTACTTTGTTCATTGAATAGTATGCAGAATACAATAATCACTGAAAATTTTAGTATGTTTAATAGTCAAATTAATTGCAATAAAACCTAAAAGTAATCTGATATCTTACTCAAACTTCTCTTCCAGGCTCCGGATGGATTTCTCCGTCTCCTCAATTTTCTTCTGTAGTTTTTTGTTTTCCGATTGTTCTTTCTGTAAGAATTAAGCGACGGAATTTACTTCAATATAAAACAAATCTAAAAATTTAACATACATACATGTAATTTGTAACTGTAAAATATATGTAAGGTTCAAAATTGCTTGGCACTGTAAGCATGAAAATAATTTAACAAATCAGTATACAGGAGGGGGGGATGAGGGGATCATTTCAGCAATTCAAGTATCATAATTTACATAAAGGCATTGGTATATGGGGGGGGGGGGGGGTGTGTGTGGGGGGGGGGGTGTTCTATGTACCTTTCTCTGAATCACAAATTACTATGTTTACAGTTGGTTATTTACCTGTATGATTTTGCCTCTCTGCATTGCTAGGTCCAGCAGTTCATCTTTCTCTTTTGTAAGGGCCTGTATTCTGCTCTGAGACTCACAATCAGCTGATTTCTTATCATCTAGTTGGTTTTGTAACTTGTAATTAGCACCTGTGAAAAAAAAAAATCAAAAATGTTGCCTATAAACCCATATTTAATCAATCTATTTTCAAAAAGCTATCCAAAATCAAATCTGTGATCCATGTCCCAAATCAAATCTTTGATCCATTCCCAGATTTGTTAATTCCCTAAAATCAAATCCAGGAGTGAATTGAAGGTATGAATTTAATGAATTTCATTTTTTGTGTGTATGGTTTAGGTTACAGAGATTTATGTGTTTTTATTCCTTTTTTAAGCAAAATTTTAGACATTAATTTTCAGTTTTTACTCATTCAATCTTTAAACAGTTTCTTTATATAAAACAACTTATTAAAACCATTTGTTTTATACTTTAAATAACTGTACATTGAGTCATGTACTTTATCAATATCTGGAATCTTATTAATTCACATTTCACAAAGAGGAAAATGGATAAACAACCCAGTTACCACCCTTGTTATCAATGACTCCCTTTAAATTATAAGATCATACAGTACCTACATTGTCATCAGATTAAGAACATACGCAACATAGTTTGAACTTTATTGTCTTTTTCCCTGGAGTTGAAGAGTTCCAATACTAGAAGGAACTGTGTGCTACATTTTAATGTCTATATATGCTGTTGTACACTTCTCATAAAACAAGTTTGGATAAACAAAACATCTAGACTACATGTTTACTAGTAATTTTTGTATATTTTTCTTTGAATTAAACAGGAATTTTCATCAATTGATATCTTTTCAAAACCCGTGGTAATGCATGCTGATTTTGTGTCTATGAGCATCTGATGGCACTATAATCTTAAATTATCTTAAAGAATATCTTGAAGAATTATCAGTAGGTAAGGTACGTTGTGTATGTCCTTAAGAACTTTTATTGTACACTTCAAATATTCTATCAATACATGTACTGTAAACGGGGAAATTTCCCCCATAGTTTTTTTTTTCACCCTCAGTGCAAGTCAGCAAATTAAAAGGGGGCAAATTCAAAGAAAACAGCATAATTTCTTACACTGAAGTATATGTCTGACCAAGTGTATGTTTGCAGGTGTGAAAGGGCGAAAATAACACTGTGTGAAAACAACCCTGTGTACAGAATAGGGAGATTTTCCACAAATAAAAAAGAACTGGAACAACAGTTTCCCTGTGTTACCTATGATTCCCATAATTGACAGGAATATATTTATTAGATCATACAACATGTACATAATCACATCATCTCGGGTCTTTCCATCGGAGGTCTGAAAAACAACCTCGGATGTATTAACATCACCGGATGTTAAAAAATTATTCAAGATGGAGTCACTTCCTATTCATTAAAGCAGTGGAAAGACAGAGTTAAAAGTCACTCCTGTAGTATATTTTAGGTAATATATTTACATTCAATAAAGTTGGGCTCCAAAGTCTACAAATAAGAGTTCTCCATACATTTATTTCAAAGTTTATGAAAAGGGGGGTTGTTATGGATGCCTACGTAACACATTCAAGGTGGTTTTTCCGCTTGTCGGAAAGGCCCGAGAAGTTTCGATTGACATGTACACTCAGCATCTCCGCTGGATCACATACCTTTTAACCTCTCCTCTGTTTCCTGTAATTTATTGTTGAGGTTTTTTATGTCCGTTTTATACTGCTCCTGCAATGTCTGAATTTCTTTTTGAAGTTCCTGTTCCCGAGCTTTCAGATCTTGAATGATTTGTCTGCAGAATACATATAAACAAAAAAAATGTATTATTTATCTGTTTACGTGATAAATATCATGTTAATTACAGTAATATTTACAGTGATGATTCTGTGAATTGACCAAAATATCTAAAATAGTTTAGAAGTCGAGGAGCTGAAGAAATATGGGCTTAGCAAGCCCAAAATAGGTTTAAATGAGGGACAAAAATTGTAGTGTAACAGTTTGTTCAACAACTTTTACATCTTGACCTGGCTGAATGAACCGCCATGCCACTGTAAGGAAGTCTCAATCATCCCTATGTTTGTGTTTACCTTACTTGGAGATATAAGAAAATGTCTGAATGATGCAGATTAGATTAAAACAGGGACAAAACAACTTGAATTTTTTACCGGACAAAAATGGAAACGGATTGCTGCAAAAATCAAAAGTACTGAAATATCGTAAAGCACTCATAAATATTGGATTCTTGGATTCAAATTAGCGGAATTCCGCTAAATATCAGAAGAGAATCATCACTGTATTTAAAAAATGAAATGCACATGCAGCACGTCACTAATTAATAATAATAATCATAAATTTATATAATTATGCTTTTGAAAAAAATTTCAAATTTCATTTCAATCTTGATCATCACTTCTTTTGCTTATGTCCTTCACGCTATGATCTAGCCTCAATAAACAGGTTTGTTACCGACTGTCTACAGAAATATATCAGATTATAGGGAATAATCTAGGCCATGTTTACTACTGATAATTGGCATTTTTCCCCCATAGACAAGAGAAAATTTCCCCTGAGTATCTCATTTTCTCCTTTTAATGAGTAAAAATTCACCTTAAAAACCTCAAACAATAATTTATTTAAAATTTATTGTGTTCAATAAATGAATGATTTTCCTAATTTCTCCAGAAAGGGTAGTTTCCCACAAGCTCTGGATTAATCCCTGCATTGATCAATCTTTGCCTAGCCATCTACAAGATTAAGCAACCCAATATATTCCTGTAGCCAGTGAGTAACAAACTTAATACATTAATGTTGCATTTTTCTTGACAATTATTCATTCTACTTGAATTTTTTTGGAAGAAATTTTTTGCCCATTCACTCCATTGAATGCTTTAAAATTCATTGGAGACTGATCACGACAACTTACATTAACTGAATATTTTCAATGCATATCAATGTACAGTACATGTACCTTTGTCTAATCTCTTGACTACTAGTCTGTTCTTTTAAACTGGCAAGCTTTTTCTCCAAGTCAGAAATCTGCTGATCTTTTTCAACTATTGCACCAGAAAACAAGCGAGAATTTTCATCCCTGAGACGAGAGTTCTCCTGCCGTAAATCCTGATTAGATCTTTTATACTCGTCTTTAATCTTAATCATTTCCTGATGATTTGATGCAAGTTCATCAAAACGTTTTTCAAGAAGAGAATTCTTTCTGATTTCTGCATTCAGCATCTCTTGAGCATTGCCCCTAAAGTCCATTAATTCTTTGTTAATTCGCTCCAGCGTTGAAGTTTTGCCTTGCACATCATCTGCTCTCTGTTTTAGTATCATAATCAGCTGGCTCTGTTCGTCAATTCTAGATCTCAGCATCGCATTTTCTTTCTTGTCATCCTCAGACAGGTTCTTCAGCTTATCTAGATTTCCCTTCATTTCTTCCATATCCTAAAATTAAAAAAAAAACAATTGAATGAACAATTTTGGAAATGGGATCCCAAAATGTTTAAACTTTAACTATTTTCAGACTGGCAGGTAAAATGTTCAAAATTGTGAACAAATATGTCTGCATAAAAGAAAAAATACTAGATATCATACCAAATTAAGAATCTGTAACCTGTTGAAAGTGATCCATTGCATTAAAAATCGAACTGGAATTTTATTCTGGAAAATTCCCAGTCAATGAGTCATGGGAAAATTCAGTAAAGGGATTTAATAAAAACTATTTAGCCTATATAGTTACTGGGTCACATATTAGTCATTATACCAGAATTTATAATCAACGACCAGCTTCTAGACAAAAATAAAATAACACACACACACGGGTTCAAAATTAGCAGCCAAATACACGTTTTAACACCTTTTTATTTTTACTGTCGGCCAAATGGACATCAACCATATCAAACGCAGTTACCCGTTCACTGCCCGTCACCATGCCTCTAATGTCCTTTGGATTTCTTGTGTTCGACATCTCTGGCTTTTTTCGTTACATTTATTCAATAAGCAAAGCGTACAATACAAACATCATTATGATCAGGCCTCAACTTCTCAAGACAAGTTTGCTGTCATGAAAACATGACGCCGGAAGTAACAGAAATGGGGAAATTCGCAACTTCCTTTTTTTTTTTTAATTCTTTTCGGACAAAAGATAGATTTTGTAATTTACATCAGTTATTTATCTTATACATGTACATTTATTTTATTTCTACAAAATATCTCAGTCAATTTTAACAACTTTTACGACAATGTGAACTAGTTTTCGACTCTTACATTATTGAAAATGAAAGTAGACTGATTTCGGAGTTGAAATCAGAAATGTAAACAGTAAATTATCTATTTATGATTTACTCAAAGCCTTTTCAACAGTCAGAGTGCGTACATTTTTCCTATCTGTAGGCTTGTATTGTTAAGGTATAATATGTTCGATGATGTGGCATTTGGAGGGGGCTTCAGCAGTGATTCTATTTGTAGATGAATATATACTTACTCAAAACCAGAGATTTATGTCTCTCCTCAAAATTTCTACCTTCTTAATTAGTTCTCCCAAGTTCACTTCTAGACAAGTTCACATGACATCAATCGTTTTTAGGAAACCAGCGTTGACATGCTGAGCTTTACTTGTTGACTTGACTTTGTTCCTCAAATTAATTATCAAATTTGCAGTGTAATATCTTCGAAACATTTAAGGGAGAAAAAATAATGAAGATTCGAATGTGGGCCCCCTGAACTCTTGTTGGGTGGTTAGCAATCTGGCCCCCAGTAAATGATCCTACCTAAATGTCATATTCTTCTCTCTCTTTTCATAAGTGTTATTATGTATTACGGAGTGACTGTTGAGGTGATTTGTATTTTTGACTGGATAACATCAAGCTTACTTTTAACTTTGATCCACCTTCTCAAACTGTGCAAGACATTTGGAAGTTAGAGTAAGACTGTGGCATTGTATATTAGCTGCACTTCTACAATCACTGACAATGGAGTCTAAGTAAATAGCGCAATCTTTTTCTTTTACGAAAGGCATTACATGATACAGTTGTTTTTATGTTTCCTTTATGCTCTCTGTAAGACTTAAATTGTAACAATAACTGCGGTCCTGTCGTACCATTCACCATTATCTTATGGAATTGTGATAAACATGATAAAGAAAAATTCCAGGAAGGTTTCACACAAAAATTTGCTTGATGAATGGTCAGATTTCAGTTTGAATTTTTTTCTGTTCTTACACGTTAGTCTATAGAGCTTGCTTCATGATGGCTTACACTGGCTGTAAAGAATATTTTATGATTTATTTTATTTTATTTTGATTGATTGATGCCCTCACTTTGGAGTATGTATAAAACAAAACAAGAAAGAACATGGTGAAGCAAAAAGCCTTGTTTTAATTTATTATATATTCTTTGTCAATTTTATTTTGTTACAGGTAAACTGATCCTAGGTATTGCCTCTATAGACAAACAGGCTCTACTATAACTCAGACTTCACAATGAGTAATCTAAAAGTTTACTGGTCACCAATCTATGAGGACCTGTTTTGTACCTGTAGTCCTAACAAGATTTTACTGTACAAACTTGATCAATCAAGGGGAAAACCATCACAGAAAGGTAAGATCTCAATTAACAATCCATAAAGAAAATTGAAACCGAAAAACTGAGATTTTATTATTGAAATGTGAGTGTATGCATTATCATAGTTACAATGAAACTTGTCTAATCCAGATGTTGTGTATTCAAATATATTGCATAATATGATGTAAACTTTATTTTTAAAAGTCTGTTTCAGTAAATTCGATTGTTTAAAATTTTGTCTAATCTAAAATGTCTATTCTGGCCAATTTCTATGGAACCAGTGGTATCTAGATTATTTAGAGAAGTTTTACTATATCTACTATATGTACCTGTGGGTGTATGATTTGTTCCTGACTATTTTGTATGTTTCCAAGAGCAAAATACTCCCAGAAAATGTATTTTCAAAAGTCGAAATAGAAAAATGAAAATATCTGAACTAGACATTTATTAGGCACTAAAAAAATGAAAAGGAACAGATTCATAAAAATAAAAACTTTTAATTTTCTTTTTAGCCCCTGTTGTGAAGCAGATTTCAGATTGCCTGTGGGCCGTAGAACAACCCAAGTCTATAGAGATAGGAATGTTAAAGGTTTGTTTATTTGTTTACATCCTCAGAGATTTCAAGATTAACAATAACAAAAACAGAGTCCTGTGTATTTTGTATGAAAGACTTCATATCTTGTTTCACTTAAATATGACTGTAGGTTGAAAATTATATAATTCTAGCCTGTTTTATATTTAGCTGACCTGAACTGAAAGTACAAATGAACTTTTCTGATCACCTTGTGTCTGGCTGTCTTCCCTCTATTTACTTTTTTTTTTTTAACATTTTTGACTTCTTGTGACCAATTCATCTTCTATATGTGACAGTTCAAACTTACTCCATAACTGCATTGTTTTCAGACAGTGGCATGGTATCCCAAGGCAGAGCCTGATAAAATGTTGGCCATAGGACTTGCCAATGGAAGAGTCATCTTAAACAAGTAAGAATAAGCATCACTTGTATCTTCAAAGTGATATCTTGATTTTATTAATACTCTGTAAAGATCAATCTACATATTTTAAATTTTCATAATTTAATCACCGAAAGAGAAATTCAGATATGGTATTAACATGTAATATATGTGTCATTAAATCATTAAATAATATATTGGAACTGAATATTTTTTGTTTCAGTTGAAATAAAATAATTTGCAAAATTGGAAAAAGCATGAATCAATAACTGTTACATAATATGCATTAAATTCAATCTATTTGAAATTAAGAATATTTGTTTTTAATGATGTTAAAGTATTAATTTTAAGTCAAAGTGAATTGAGTGATCATGGTTATGATTCATTTGTTAAATTTCAGTTTCAGTGACAATAATGAAAGTGATTTAATTAACAAAGAGTTTGGTAAGTAGAATCCTTAAGTACATCTAGAATATATGTAACTGCAATTCAATTTTGAATATACTTTTGTAAAATATATATTATCATTTTGAAAGTTTTGTGAAATTTTTTGAAATGTCATGTCAGAGTTCATTAAAAAATCACAATGTACTTGTCAAATCAGTCAGTTTTGTTATATATTATATTTGTAGTTCCCAAACACACACGGTCGTGTATATATCTTAACTGGAATCCTGTAGATTGTCACCTGGTATGTTTGCTTTCATTTCTTGTAATAATTAACAGCAATTAAGAGTTGGCTTAGTTACAGATAAGATACAAGAAGTGATAAAGATCATGTAAAACTGACAAGTTAAATATCATTTACTTTTTACTTATTGAAAAATATGATTTATTTAAAAAGTAATAGGATTACTTAAAAGAGTGCTTTGTATAGATTTTGATCAGTCTGTTAAACCTGAGGTCATTAATTTCAAGTTTTAATTGGTAACTCCAT
Source organism: Saccostrea echinata (assembly GCF_033153115.1). Lineage (NCBI taxonomy): Eukaryota > Metazoa > Mollusca > Bivalvia > Ostreida > Ostreidae > Saccostrea > Saccostrea echinata. The sequence continues at coordinate 3,921,007 of NW_026889795.1, read as the reverse complement.
GAAAACAAACTTTGTCGAATTTTACTCTTTATTATCACTGTGCTAGTGCAATATTCAGTCAATTAAGCTGAAATATTTGTTGGGGATAAAATTTTGTTTATTTCTTTGTGAACAATTTTCAACAGACTCAAATCCCAAATGAAATTTTTATGATCATATATTTTGATTTTGGTTACTTTTGAAACAATGAAATTTAAAACCCATCAAATGCTTTGTGATAACAAAATCAACAAAATTTTGTCCCCATGAAAATTTTCCTTCTACTATATACAATATTTTAAATACATGTACAGTAATATGATCTTGACCCTCTGCTAAGAGATGTGAGCTAAGAGAGATAACTCTGAAAATGGTTCTTTCTAAATTTTCATTTTTAGCAATAATTTGCTTCAAATTTTGAAGTTCATTTTTTGTCTTCTTCATCTTATAGAAAAAGTCACATAGAAAAAATCCATTTAGTGAGCAGGGGATGTTAGGCCCATTAAGTTTTACATATGAGGAAAATTTTGTTTTTATATTTTGATGTATTTATTAGCTTGCAGAGGGATTGGAAAAGTATAGAAATGATAGCTGCATCAACATTTGGAACATTCACCATAAACCTGGGAATGAGCACGGGGACAGACAACGATACAGTTCTAGTCATAGTGATACCACGGGTGTACATGTACCTTACTTAGAAATAGGGGGTGAGTTACCACAGATGAACATGTACCTTACTAAGAAATAGAGGGTAAGTTATCCACATGTGTACACGTACAATACTTAGAAATAGGGGGTAAGTTCTGCAGCATAGATATAGTGACACCAACAGCGTACATGTACTTTACTTAGAAATAGGGAGTAAGTTATACCTTACTTAGAAACAACAATGTACTTTGGAATTGAGGGTAAGTTATGATGATACACATAACATTATCAGAAATGGGGTTAAAATAATTTAATTTGAAAGTAGAATGATATATTTGCTACACATAGAAGTAGGAAGTTAAGACTTGTGCCATATATAAATCATAATCATCATGTATATTTCCAGGGCCCTCTGAGACTACAGCATCTTTTGATTGGTTTAAGAAAGAACCTCGGACATTTGTGACTGGAATGAATGCTAGATACCTCAGAATTTATGACCTTAGAGGTAGGATGTTTTAGTCCAAACAAAGTTACAGTGCACAGTTTTTATTTTCCAGTCAATGAGAAAGCTGTAGAGTTTCAACAGTAATTTTAAAGTTTCAAATGTAAATGTAATATAATATGTGTAGTTGATACCTAACTGTGATCCAATGACACCTCCCCATGCCTACTGTATAATTAATGACACCTCCCTATATATTGTATAAATTTTTTCTAGATTGTACTCGACCTCAAAATCAGACCCAGACAAAAATGATAAGAGGCGTTTGTGTGGACAGACAGAATGATCACAGAATCGCTTCATTTAATGAGGTAAGTATATCTGTGTTTTGTTTTAAAAAATAATTTGGTACACATGAAATATGTGGAGATAACGAACAGTATTCAAGCTGAAAAGTCCATTAAATATTACAAAATAGGAGCAGAGCAAACACGGACTTCTAAGACATCAGAGGTGGGATCAGGTGCCATGGAGGAGTGAGCATCCCCTGCCGACCGGCCACACCCGTCATGTGCTCCTTGTCATGATCGGGAAATAACGGAAAAATCCGTCTACAATTCACATGTGTAAATAATGGCCTAACAATTAGTGTGAAAAAGTCAGTCAGCATTTGACTTAATGATAGATTGTATTTGCTGACAAGGTCATTGTATCGACCATAGAACTTACGAAATGATGACTAGTACTTTAAAAGAGATTGCTGATATTCTTGTTTCATCAACTTGTTTGTCAATAACTCAAACAACCAGAACATGTAGAGTTTTGTGTATTTAAGCTGGGTTTTTTTTTAGATACTTGACTGTAATACATTTACTATGTTACCTTAAGAGGTAATAAAAGTATTATCGATTAGTGTCAGTTAATTTTGACCATTATATTTTCAGTCATATATCAGATGTTTAGCAGTATACAAATCATATCATTGTATAATATGTTTTACAGTGCCACCATTGGGGAGAGTGCAGTTGTTTATCATCAAAAACCTTTATGTAGCATACACTTTTAACTTTGATCCATCTCTTCAAATTTCAAACCACATGAGACAGTATAGACTGTGACGTCACTTGACGACGTATATAAGTTGCAATTCTATAACTGAGGCTGAATAAGCCTTTTCAATTTTTTAACAAAAGACATTGTAGAGTAGATGCAATTATTATAGGTTTCGTTTTAGCTCTCTGCAAGAACTAAATCTAACTTTATACACAATAACTGCGGATCTGTTATATTCGTCATTATCACATGGAATCCTACTAGCGAAGGAATTGTGGGAAGGATTCACAGAAAAATTTTCTTGACGAATATACAGATTTTAGTTCGAATTTTCTCTGTTCGTACACGTTAGTCTATTTAGCTCGCTGTGCTCATTATTACTGTCAATGGAATCCGTAAATTCATGATTGTGGCCATTTTTGTGTATTTTAAAAATGTGTTGCAGCATTATTTCATGTGTACATGCATATTCAGGGGTTATAAACTTTGTAGGATAGTTTAATGCAAAAAATGTTAATGCAAATCCATATGCAGAATATATTCTTAAAATTTAATATAAATTCCATGGAACAGATGTAATAATAATGGTAATTTAAACTTTGGAATTTAGAAAAAATCTGGAACATGTAAAAATATTTTAATTAGACAGTGTTTACAGTAAATGTTTAATTTTTTCAGAACCATGTCAGTGTTTGGGATGTGAGGAACTTTGACAAACCTGTATCCTTTTAAAGCTTAAATATAAACAAGCATTCTCGGAGTATTTTTTTATGCAGAACTGTGTTCCTCACTGGCATGTGTGGTCAAGATCTCCTTAAACATTTAGGCAAATCATTATTTTATTATTGGAGGATTTAAGGTGATTAAAGTGTAAAAATCACTGTTATTGTTTTATATTTCTTCTTTCATTACAAAAGAAAATTTTATCGAGAATTTTAATTGTATATTAATTGATTATTTAGTAATCACTCTTGTCTCCTACTATGTATAGGATATATGACTAGATCCAGTGCATAAATTAAAATCAACTTCTCCTTAATCACCTTAAAGATGCTGACATTTCAGGAATCTAAAGCTGTCTCTTCTATACGATGGTGTCCCACCAGGTAAGTGCAATAAGGTCACTAAGCTGTCTCTTCTATATGATGGTGTCCCACCAAGTTAGTACAATAAGGTCACAAAGCTGTCTCTTCTATATGATGGTGTCCCACCAGGTAAGTACAATAAGGTCACAAAGCTGTCTCTTATATAGAATGGTGTCCCACCAGGTAAGTGCAATAAGGTCACAAAGCTGTCTCTTATATAGAATGGTGTCCCACCAGGTAAGTGCAATAAGGTCACAAAGCTGTCTCTTATATAGAATGGTGTCCCACCAGGTAAGTGCAATAAGGTCACAAAGCTGTCTCTTATATAGAATGGTGTCCCACCAGGTAAGTGCAATAAGGTCACAAAGCTGTCTCTTATATAGAATGGTGTCCCACCAGGATAGTACAATAAGGTCACAAAACTGTCTCTTCTATATGATGGTGCCCCACCAGGTAAGTACAATAAGGTCACAAAACTGTCTCTTCTTTACCATTATGTCCCACCAGGTAAGTGCAATAAGGTCACAAAGCTGTCTCTTCTGTATGATGGTGTCCCACCAGGTAAGTGCAATAAGGTCACAAAGCTGTCTCTTATATGGAATGGTGTCCCACCAGGTTAGTACAGTAAGGTCACAAAGCTGTCTCTTCTATATGATGGTGTCCTACCAGGTAAGTACAGTAAGGTCACAAAGCTGTCTCTTGTATAGAATGGTGTCCCACCAGGTAAGTACAATAAGGTCACAAAGCTGTCTCTTCTATATGATGGTGCCCCACCAGGTAAGTACAATAAGATCACAAAGCTGTCTCTTATATAGAATGGTGTCCCACCAGGTAAGTACAATAAGGTCACAAAGCTGTCTCTTCTATAGAATGGTGTCCCACTAGGTAAGTACAATAAGGTCACAAAGCTGTCTCTTCTGTATGATGGTGCCCCACCAGGTAAGTGCAATAAGACCACAAAGCTGTCTCTTATATAGAATGGTGTCCCACCAGGTAAGTGCAATAAGGTCACAAAGCTGTCTCTTATATAGAATGGTGTCCCACCAGGTTAGTACAGTAAGGTCACAAAGCTGTTTCTTCTGTATGATGGTGCCCCACTAGGTAAGTGCAATAAGGTCACAAAGCTGTCTCTTATTTAGAATGATGTCCCACCAGGTAAGTACAGTAAGGTCAAAAAGCTGTCTCTTATATAGAATGATGTCCCACCAGGTTAGTACAATAAGGTCACAAAACTGTCTCTTACCCGGTATATAGAATGGTGTCCCACCAGGTTATTATTAGGCCTGAGTATCGCAAGCTGCCTAATGATACAATATGTATCATGATACAGTCATGCAATACAACATGTATCATGATACAACTGTCAACAATTGAATTAACCGTTATCTTAACATATTATTCTTTGCTATTCTCAACAATTATAGAAAATATAAAAAGAATATCTTGATACTCCTGGCCAAAGTTAATAAAATGGATTTATACTCTAGACATTGTATTTTTCTTTGCTACTTTTTTTTCAGCTACTTTAAAACGTTAAAATTTCTTAGGTTTGGCCAAAAATAAAATTAGCTTTGTTTGGCGTTGCCGGCCAACTCACATAAATCGGTGCGGTCCGAAGAATTTTTTCAACAGATACTGATCATAATTTTTATTTCGTTATATTCATCCAGATTTAAGTGCTTGTATATGTATGTTTGCGTAATATATACAGAATGGGAAAGAATCATGTAAACGCTTGATTGATCAGTTTTCATTTATAAGCAAATGAGCATTTATGCGATAATCATGTTGAATAAAAGCATATCATGAATCCAAGCATGGCTGTCGAAAGTGGTAAAATGTAAACTCGGTATAACAGAAGTTGATGGCATGACTCTCTGTGGTAATGTGGTTTTTAAAGTAAACTGATGAATAAGATATACCAGTTTGAAATAGAAATTTCACGGTACAATGTCCTGTCCAATTTGCTAGTCTAGCTGCCATGCTTGGATTCGTGCAGTCGATTCGAATTTACACTAATTTAATGTCAGTGATTTTTAATACTATGTATATTAAAGGTTTAAAACTAATAGGGTTTGAAAATCAATGACAAAACTGAGAATCAATTCTGACGGTGGTTGTTGTTAAACTATCGGAAACCCATGGCATTCGGATACTAACAACATGTACCATTTCTGAAATTTAAATAAAAAAAATATTTTCCCAACCTACTGACCCAAACGTTTAAAGACTAAGTCAGCAACGCAAAACCAACAATATTTTAATTATGGGCTTGTATGTAGAATTTTCAAACAAAACAATGAAAATTATCTTGTACTGTATCACAATACATACATGGCGATACGATATGGGTATCATGAGCCCTTGCGATCAATACAATCAATGTATTGCTGTATCGTTACACCTCTAGTTAGTACAATAAGGTCACAAAGCTGTCTCTCCTATATGACGGTGCCCAACCAGTTAAGTACAATAAGGTGACAAAGCTGTATCTTATATTGAATGGTGTCCCACCAGGTAAGTGCAATAAGGTCACTAAGCTGTCTCTTCTATATGACGGTGCCCCACCAGTTAAGTACAATAAGGTGACAAAGCTGTCTCTTATATAGAATGATGTCCCACCAGGTAAGTACAATAAGGTCACTAAGCTGTCTCTTCTATATGACGGTGCCCCGCCAGTTAAGTACAATAAGGTGACAAAGCTGTCTCTTCTGTATGATGGTGTCCCACCAGTTAAGTACAATAAGGTGACAAAGCTGTCTCTTCTGTATGATGGTGTCCCACCAGTTAACTTCAATAAGGTGACAAAGCTGTCTCTTCTGTATGATGGTGTCCCACCAGTTAAGTACAATAAGGTGACAAAGCTGTCTCTTATATTGAATGGTGTCCCACCAGTTAAGTACAATAAGGTCACTAAGCTGTCTCTTCTGTATGATGGTGCCCCACCAGTTAAGTACAATAAGGTGACAAAGCTGTCTCTTCTGTATGATGGTGTCCCACCAGTTAAGTACAATAAGGTGACAAAGCTGTCTCTTCTGTATGATGGTGTCCGACCAGGTACATGTAAGTGCAGTAAGGTCACAAAGCATTCTTTCTATATGATGGTGTCTCTCCAGGTAAGTGCAATAAGGTGACAAAGCTGTCTCTTCTGTATGATGGTGTCCCACCAGGTAAGTGCAATAAGATGACAAAACTGTCTCTTCTATATGATGGTGTCCCACCAAGTAAGTGCAATAAGGTCACAAAGCTGTTTCCTCAATATGATGGTGGCTCTCCAGGTAAGTGCAATAATGTCACAAATGCTGTCTCTTCTATGCGATGGTGTCACAACAGGTAATAATAAGGTAACTTCACTGCAAAATGAAAGAAAATCATTTTATCTTTCATCTTGCAAGGGTGTTGGAATTAAATTGCTAAGGGAAAATGAAAAGGTTGTATAAAGATTAAATGGGGAAACAGTTGCATTTAGACTTTGAATACTAGATAAGTGTATAATTACATCTTAACTGTAAATTAGGAAATGTCCATAATGGTTGATCATTATTATGGAATTTTGAAAATAATACTACTTTGCAACTGAGGCACTACATGCAGTGTAAACATGAACACTACCACTGCAATGTGCACTTGAACAGTATCACTACAGACATTATAATATATACATAACAGTTATGTTATTAATTATTTTCAGAAAAGGCTACCTGGGAATTCTAAGTCAAGACAGCCTGACAGTTAAAATATACGACATTCTGCATCTACCTCAAACAGGTAACACACTGTCATCTACATCAAACAGGTAACACACTGTCATCTACATCAAACAGGTAACACTCTATCATCTACCACAAACAGGTAACACACTGTCATCTACCACAAACAGGTAACACACTGTCATCTACAACAAACAGGTAACACTCTGTCATCTACCACAAACAGGTAACACACTGTCATCTACATCAAACAGGTAACACACTGTCATCTACAACAAACAGGTAACACACTGTCATCTACCTCAAACAGGTAACACACTGTCATCTACATCAAACAGGTAAACACTGACATCTACATTAAACAGGTAACACACTGTCATCTACATCAAACAGGTAAACACTGTCATCTACATTAAACAGGTAACACACTGTCATCTACATCAAACAGGTAAACACTGTCATCTACATTAAACAGGTAACACACTGTCATCTACATCAAACAGGTAAACACTGTCATCTACATTAAACAGGTAACACACTGTCATCTACATTAAACAGGTAAACACTGTCATCTACATTAAACAGGTAACACACTGTCATCTACAACAAACAGGTAACACACTGTCATCTACAACAAACAGGTAACACACTGTCATCTACCTCAAACAGGTAACACACTGTCATCTACATCAAACAGGTAACACACTGTCATCTACATTAAACAGGTAACACACTGTCATCTACATCAAACAGGTAACACACTGTCATCTACATTAAACAGGTAACACACTGTCATCTACATCAAACAGGTAAACACTGTCATAAAGTGAAATTAAGGTGTTTATGCAATTGTGTCTATACAGAGAAAAAATGGCAAATGAATTCATTATGTATTCAATTTAGCCTTAAATCATTCTATATTTATTTTTGCACACAAGTAATTTTTACAAAATAAGCTACATGTATGTCAAATTTATGTTTAAACTCCTGATTCAGTTTAAGTGTACAATGTGTATATGCTTATATTTGAGAGGGAATCCTGGTTTGATTTTATTTATTACATCAGTCGTGTACTACTGTAGATTCCTTATTTTATGCGAGTACTTAATATCAAGAAATGACTCTTAGACGTCAAATCACGAGAATATTAAATCGCGAGTGGGCGGTTGATCATTAGATTTTATATGGATTTCAGCACCATGAATATTAAAGCGAGTAATTTTATTTCATGATTGGAGCTTCTTTACATGTACAATTGTAATTGATATAGGGAAAGTTAAAAGATGACATTTAAAGATGAATTGCTTGATTACATGTAGATTAGGAATTGCTTGAATAAGATGCATATGCAGATTAGGAATTAGGTTATTTTTGAGGATGACAATGAAATACAAGATGATTTATTTAATTTTCCACTCAACTACTGGACATCTCCTATCAGTTATTTAAAACTTCTTTTTTTTTTGGTATTTTATTCCAGAAATTCAAGGTACAAGTACATGCAATTTGCATTAATTAATATCTTATTGATAGTTCAAATATGCCATTGTTTTATGGTGTTTTGATGAGCATGGTGTGATTAAAGAATTTGGACTTTTCTGCTTCTATGAGAAGTTATAATAATACAGCTTTTCCATTTCTTGTTTTTCATTTGTGTTCATTGGAATGTTTGGATTTTCATTCATCAAAAAAAAAAAAAAAAACAAATAAACAATATTAATGTTTTGAAATGGTACATGTACGTTAAAAGTATAGAAGAGGTATTTATAGAATTATAATTAGCAAATTAATTTTTCATATTTCCTAATCCTTGAAGTCAGAATAATTGGATGGAGAAATTCTCTGTTTTTTTTTTTTTTTAAATTAAACAGTTTTATGGATATTAACTTTTTGAATCAAAAAATTTTAAAAATTTGAAACAAACACAGAGCATTTTGCTTGTATTGAATGAAATTTTATTTCTCGGGAAGCCTGCAAAATTTGCATATGTGGAAGCTGGCATAACCTTGAGCCTTGATAATAGATTTGAAAATTTTTTAGAATTAAATAGAATTATGATTCCACTCTTTACCATCATCTGATCATTTAAATTTTAATGGAAATGGAAATTGATTTCTTCATCTCTTTCAATATCACAGAACTAGTTATTATACATGTATATAATATACTAGCCATTTCATAAAATTCTGTACTGAAACAAATTTCCAATTTCTACCACTTTTGCTATAAGTTATAAGAAGAGAGGATAAAGCTAGATTAACATGAATGCTTTACATTAATTAATTTTTCTTTTCATTACCAGTGGGATCTGAGGAACTAGATCAGTATTACAGTGAAAGAACAATTAAAGGTTTGTTAATAATGCTGATTTTTTAATCCTTTTATTTTGAAGTTGAAGGGTTTGGCCAGCAGTGTAGTTAGCCCCCCCCCCCCCCCCCCCTTGCTGGTGCCCTTTAGTGATCAGTCTGTCTATTCGTCCGTCTGTTCAATATTTGTTCAGGTTATATTTTCTCTCTCCATGACTCACTCTGGCTCTTCACCCATAGAGTGCCCATGGGAGAGGATGTGCAGTGACCTTGAACCAAGTTTCTAGGTCAAAGGTCAACTTAAAAAAAAAACACATCTGTGTTAAATCCTTGTCTGTAGCATGTATTGTCTTCCCTTGGGCCAAACGTAATCATACTTCACCCATAGAATGCCTAAGGAAAGAGGGTGTGCAATGACCTTGAATTAAATTTCTAGGTCAAAGTTCATGGTCACAGCAAATCTCCATAAAATCCTTGTCCAGAGCATATTTTCTTTCCTCTTGGCAGTATCTTGCTCTTACTTTCCATACAGAGCGTCGATAGATTAAGAGTGTTCAATGACTTTAAACCAAGTTTCAAGGTCAAGGTCAAAGCAGATATCTTTGTAAATCTTTGTGAGCACATGTTTTTCCCCATGTCCTAATCTAGCTCTTCCTTTACCCATCGAGTGCTTATGGTTTTGAGTGTGCAGTGACCTTGAACTGATTTTGTTGATCAAAATTAAAGTAAATGTTAAAAAAAATCTCTTTGTAAATTTCTATGGCCCATTCTTGCTCATACTTCACATTTAGTGTGCTTGTTGGTAGGGAGTGTGCAGGGACTTAAGTTAATTTTTTTTTTATCAAAAATCAAAGTGAAAAAAGTCTGTTTAAAATCCTTGTCTAAAGCATATTTTCCTATCTGACTCATACTTCGCTCAAGGCTTTGGGTTAAGGGTGTGCAGTTACCTTAAACAAAGCAGAGACTGTAAACCAACTATTATTTGAGTCAACTTTTATTGGCGATTCTTAAGTTCAAAATGAATCTGCGATGATTAATTTTCATGACTGAGGAAACACTCTCTACGATTACAAAGCAAAATAAATGGTTTGCGGCGATTAATATTCGTGAGTTAAAGTAGGTAGCGAAACTCACGAATATTTCTCGCATGCAAATAAAAGTTGGTTTACAGTATGTGCATGAAATCCTTGTTGTGAGCATGTTTTCTCTCCCCTTGGCCCAGTTTAGCTCATACTTCAACCTTAGGGTACTTGTTGAGAATGTGCAGTGACCTCAAACATAATTTTCTTGATCAAAGGTCAAGGTTTAAATAATTTCCAGACAAAAATTCTTCTTCACATCATATTTACTCTTCATTTGACCCTATTGGAATCATACTTCATCTGTAGAGTGCCTTTGGATAAAGTTTTCTAGATCAAAGGTCAAGGTCTTAGCAGATCTATGTATTAAAATCATTGTCCAGGGCATATTTTCTCTCTAAAAGTGGGACCCTTTTAGATTGGCACCATATTAATAATGATATCTGGTTCATGTCAGTTCTGAATAATTTAATGATCAATAAATTTTCCTTTTCAAGAAGAAAAAAACTGTTGGCAAGGTTTTTTGATTTTCAAGATCTATTTTGATCATAGGTTCTTATTCTTTTTGATAACACTTTGTTCAAGGAAGCTTACTGATGGATGTTAAATTGTTCACAAATTTTTTTGGGGAAAAAAGTAATCTTGAATGTTAATCTTTTCAGTTTTGAATACTCAAGTGGTAACATCATTTTCTTGGCACCCGAAGCACGACAGCCGATTGCTGACCATCACCCAACAAGGCACTCTCAGGGATATTGTTGTGCACGAACACATTCCTTTTGTAAGTATCATGCAACAAGGCTCCCTGAGGGATATTGTCATGCACGAACACATTCCTTTTGTAAGTGGTAAATCATGGAGAGAATTTAACAGGCAAATGTGTCTGGCTTCTTCAATGTTCACATGAAAAGGATGTTTATACAATGTGTAGTATAAGGGCAGTGTTCTTCATCAACCCAGGTTCTTTTCTCTCAGTATATCAGACTCTATCAAGCTTCAAAATGAAAAGGTAAAAGATGAATAGGACATAAATTTATTTTTGTGGATAGCATGAAACAAAATAAAATAAGGTAATACTTATGGCCAGGGAATAAAATACATGTAGGAATGTAGAGATAAGAAATCTGCTCAATGGCTACGTGAAAGAGGGAAAAGGCCCAAGTTAAAGAAAACATGGTTTTATACATACATGTACATGTATATGAGGTTTTAAATAAAAGAATTTAAATAAAAAAAGAAAAGTACGTGGCTCTAGAAAGTGTTAAGATAAATATAAAACAAATTGATTGGACTTCAGATTCCCTGAATTAATCTTACATTAATTACTACACATAAAAATTGGAACTAAATTATCGCATGAATTTCCCTAAAATAATCTTTTCATGTGAAATTCACATACAAGAACTTTGATGATGCTACATGCTCATTTCAAGTGAATCTCAAAGGAAAAAATTTCATATGAAACACACAAAAATTTGCCTGTGTGCATTCTTTCAGCAGAAATGATAGTGATAGAATAATTAAAGTTAATGTTCTTGATTTGTTATGTCTTGTGTATGTAAAATGTCAGTCTGAAATTGATTTCTCATATGCTTGGTTCAATTTCAGAACTAGTCAGCTGATTCTCACCAGTGTTAATTTTAGAACTCATCACCTGATTCTCACCTGTGTTAATTTCAGAACTGGTCAGCTGATTTTCACCTGTGTTAATTTCAGAACTGGTCAGCTGATTTTCACCTGTGTTATTTTCAGAAATCATCAGCTGATTTTCACCTGTGTTAATTTCAGAACTGGTCAGCTGATTCTCACCTGTGTTAATTTCAGAACTGGTCAGCTGATTCTCACCTGGGTTATTTTCAGAACTGGTCAGCTGATTTTCACCTGTGTTAATTTCAGAACTGGTCAGCTGATTCTCATCTAGTCATGGCACATGGTAAGATACTGAGTGACAATTCCCTGAACCGAGAGGAGAGTGGACATCTAGATATATCTGTAAAAATGAAGGAGCGGATCATCCAGGGTTACGGGCTACAGGTAAAATATCCCCGAGGGTAATGCCAACTCTCTGCCTCCAATTTTATATACAGTAAAACTTTAGTACCTCGAAAACCAATAATACAATGTATCCCAAATACCATGGATATGTGAAAGTTGAGTTGGAAGTCCCACCCACTTATTTTTTATGTAATTAACTTTGATATTTCTAATCCTCTGATATCTTGAACTTTTTTCTTGGCCTGATGGAGTTTGAGATAGCAATGTTTGACTGTAGTATGACTATTTGGAAATTTCTTTTTATGTGTGAATGTTAGATGATATTTACATGTAATTCTTTATTTTGCTGTTTGACACCAGGAAACATGTAGAACTTGAAATCTGTCCAAGCTTGCTGCCAAGCGTATGTTTCTTTTTTAATTTTTCATTGTCTCTCAGAAATGACATTGAGCTACATGTATTGTTCGTTTGCAGTCTGACCATATCTGGCACAATGTTTTCGCAGTGAAAGATGAACCAGATTTGTTTGGAGTGTGGAGGTGGCTGTCCTGTGAGTTTATAATAAATTATCAAAACCTGCAATCTAAAAATCAAGTAGATGTAATATCTAACTCAGTTTAATTAAAATTACACTATATCTTTCAGCTCATTCTTTGCTTCAAAGTTTGAGTCTGAAAGGATCTAACACTTTCAGAATCAAATTAAAGACTAAGATCAAAGATCTAATTTTCATTAGATTGTATCAAACTAAACATGTTAACTGTACAAATGTTTGCTTGACAAGTATTATTGCAAATATTAAAATCAATTTTGAAAAATAATTTGAAAACCATACAATGTCATGTACATATGTAGTTATTTTAATTTGATCTAAAAATAGTTTTTTCTCGTCTTCAAACCAGATGCTCGAGAAATGCTAGAATATACAAGACATGGTCAGAGAGGCATTCTGGGTAAACACTTAGGAATAAAAAGCATTTTGAGATTGGATAGCGAGGACATACCTGGCTCTCAGATGACCAATATGTATTGGGCAGCAGAATTCTCGCGGAAATTGTCCTGTGTACGGCAGTATCACAGCGCTGAAAGGCAAGTTACTAAGTAAAGTTTCACTGCAGTGTTTGTCTATTAATGTATTCAAATTTATTGTAAACTATGGCCATGTAATATTTGGAAAACAAATGAGTGTTAATTTATCAGTATTTTTTTTATGTACTTCATGTATATCTTGATCTCACACTTAGACTTCTGGAATTATTGTTTACTATGAACGAATGAGAAAGAGTAATTTTGACCAATCATCTTTGCAGGACCAAAGCTCTACAGTTGTGTGGCTGGGGTGCTGATAAGCAGAAGCCTGAACAATTAGATACTATTTTACATGAGTATGCTATATCTTTCTGGTAGACTTTATTTTATATGTAGTGTGATTAAGGTATTGTGCAAAGATTAGAAATTATCAACTTTTTAAGATAAGTATTTTGGAACACTGAGAGCTCTACCGATATACATATCTGTAGCAATAATGAACAACCTCTGTAAATGTTATACATTCTTACAGACTACAAATGGATGGAAAATACTCAGTAGCAGCTGCTATGGCCCTCTTCAATCTTCAAATCTCCAAAGCAATAGAGATACTTAGTACCAGCAGCTCCAAAGGTCAAGGTCAGAATTATCAAATTTTTTTTTGACTCTCAATTGTCTAATCATGGCCTTGTACATTTAGTTCCATAAAACATAACACAAATATGAAGCATTTGATATGTAAGCCGAGGATCTAATTCTCTGTATACCCAAACAGAGAGTACAGATTTAAGCACTGTTGCCATGGCGATTGCGGGGTACACAGACGAAAGAAATACCCTATGGAGGAAGACGTGTATGTCCCTCCTACAGAAGCTAGAGGACCCGTACCTCAGAGCCATGTTTGCTTTTCTGACCTCGGAACGGGAAAACTATGAAGAAATTCTGGTAAGAATTCTGTAAAAAAAAAAATCTATATATTTTTAAGCACTTTTAATGTATTCCCAGTTCTCACTTATATTTCAAATGAACTCTTTTTCAGCTAGACCCCTCTACTTACATGTAGATTTGAAGGCTTTCCATAATTTTGTTCCTCTGATCCAGTCTGTTATTAGAAGCAAAAATTATTCCTCAAAAATCATCATTTTTGATAGAGAGAGATTATTTTCATATGTATTAATTGTTACTTATAAGGTTTATGATATGTGAAATCATTTTAATTTATGGATTGTCAAAAAATATTCAGGTTAATAGGGAAATTGATTCTTATTCCAACGTCTTGTGAAACAAGACATAACCTTTAATAATTCCAATATTTTTTGATCTTGTAAATTTGTGGGTAAGGGGGGCCCACAGAATTCATAAATATTGATCCATCAAACCATTATAATTTAAATGATTCCACTGTTGTTTAAAAACTATCAGTTGTTTTTATTTTCATTACAAATATTTATTATGCCCCGCTATGAATATGGCCGGGGCATATAGTGTTTGTCATGTCCGTCTTCCGTCCTTCCATCCTTCCGTCTGTCCTTCCTTGCATTTATTTCCTTGCATTTAGCTCAGTTCAAAGCTCAGTTTCAAAGAAACTATCCAAGATATTTTCATCAAACTTCTTATACTGATAGATATTGATGAGAGAGCTATGCAAATGCATCAACATTTTTTACCTTGACCTTTCCTTTGACCTTGACCTCATTTACCCTAAATTAGTGTTTAGCTCAGCTTTAAAGATACCATTCAAGATAGTGTAATCAAACTTCATACGTTGTTATATACTGAAGAGAGCTATTCAACTGCATCAACATTTTTTGACCTTGCCTTTCCTTTGACCTTGACCTCACTTTTCTTAAATTAGTGTTTAGCTCAGTTTTCAAGAAACCATTCAAGATATTTTTATCAAACTTCATGTGCTGATACATACTGATGAGAGCTATTCAACTGCATCAACATTTTTTATCTTGACCTTTCATTTGACCTTGACCTCACTTTTATCAATTTGTGTTTAACTCAGTTTTAAAGAAACCATTCATAATATTTTTATAACTGCATCAACATTTTTTGACCTTGACCTTTCCTTTGACCTTAACTTCATTTATTTTAAATTTGTGTTTAGCTCAGTTTTAAATAAACCATTCAAAATATTTTTATCAAACTTAATATGCTGATACGTAGGTTTTTACAAGTCTTTAGAGATATATAAGTTTTAATCATAATTATATACTGTGTATATAGTTTACAGTGTACATGTATATCAATTACCAATCAAGAAGCACTACAAAAAGTGCAAAAATATGATTACCAAAAAAAAAGAATGTTTTCAAGATATCATGCAACACATTTCTAACAATTAGGTCAGAATTTTATTCTGTACACAAAATACAAACAGGAATAGTATATGTCTAATATTTTGAAATACAGTCAAACCTAATTTTCTTGAACTCAAAGGGACCGAGATTAATCTCCAAGATTTCTGAAGCTTTGAGATTACAAAGGTTAAAGGTTTTTTTAAAAAAGTAAAGAAAAAGACTTTGGGACTGCCAAATCACTTTGACATAACCCTGGTATTTGAGCTAATTGATGTTGATAATGATGGAAGTTCAACTTGTGATAATTGTTTTTGGAAAGTTGATGTATCTGCAGTGAATTACAGTCTTGTTTAATCTTCATATCTGTAGAAACATGGATGGAAGAAGGTTTGTTGCACAAACAGTACACAATGTAGCTGAATATTTTATGCTGCGCTATGCTTAAGACTTAATTATCAACATATTTTTCTTCTTTTTTTAATCTTGATTCTTTTTTGTTCAGCTTTTAAAATGTACTTGAGGTCATTAACATTTTATTTTAAAGTATTATTTTAAAAATACAGTAGTAGCTACAGTAGATTGCATTGATTACAGAACTCTTTTGAGAGAAATTGAAATTCGAAAGAAAAATTCAGATTTGTTAGTAATGATCAAATGGTTGTGAAACTATTTAAAATAAAATGATGCAATTTTATAAATGAGTTCAATGAACATGTTAAAAAGAAGAGAAAAAAATAGAATGCCATCAAATTATACTCATAATATTGTAATGGTTTATAAATTCAAAAAAATTGTTTAATATATATAACCATTAAAACTACTTTAAAAAAAGAAAAATTAAAATTGATGTTTTTAATTCAGTGACTTAGAGAAGAGCCTAACTATTTCTCTGAATTTAAATTCACTCATATATGTAAATGCATGTAAATTATTCTAGAGGAAAACATTAACTTATTTTACAAAAAATATCATATGAATAAGAGTGAGATTTTAGGAAAAAAAAAAAAATCTTATTCTGGTTTTCTTCAGTTGGTTCTAACTTTCCTTTGAAATGGCAAGTAAGCAACTTTCATCTCAATTATTATCATGAAATGGGTTTTTTTTCTTTCTTAATTTTTTTCAGAATTGCTGGATGAATTTCTTTACATAGATTCTCAATTACTAGCTTAATATTTTAGTAAATGAATGGGGACAAATGAGAGTATCTAGCATGGATACATTTTCTTAGTTCATTCATTTCAGAACCATGAAATTATTTTCTATTATCATGATTATACATGATATTGTACTCTAACATATGTAATCAGTTTATATATGTTCCGATTTTTGAACAAGTTTTTGTTCTACAAGTTAAGTAATTTTATCTATAGATTAATTTAGGCAATTTTATTTTTATACTTATCTAACTTTATCTTTGTATTTACTGATAGGTAATTTTATCTATACATTTGGGCAATTGTATCTGTATTTTGGGGTTATGTTATCTGTATGTTTGAGTAATTTTTCTGTAACTATATTTACTGGGTAGTGAATTTTATATATATGTTTAGGTAATTTAATCTTTGTATTTAAGTAATTTTGATCTCTGTATATTTTACACAGACAGACCAAGGTGGCATGCAGCTATCAGACAAGATTGCCTTTGCCTGTATTTATCTGGACGATGATAGGGTAACAACATAAACTTTCCTCAAGAATTAATTGTGTGTATGAATAAATTATTTTAAAAACTCCACATACAAAGAAAAGTATTATTTCTTAATGAATTAAAAGTCATAATTGTCTAAATTTAAATTTTTTTTTGAATAATGTACTGTAAATCAATTTTTATTCATGAGAATTTTATTTTTGCGTAATTATGTTAGATGAAGTCTCTCGAAAATTTCATTCTCACGTATATTTTTATTAACAATTAAAGATTATATACAACAATACCCAGAATTCATTAAAATTTTGTCTCTCTTATAAATACCAAATACATATCCCAAGTTGTCGTAAAACTTTGGTGACCTACAGTATACAAATATACAATGTAATTATATGTCAAGAAATGAAATATACATGTATATGTACAAAATCAGGTTATTCTCAATTAGTAATCAATTAAGTAACATTACTTATTTTTCTTAGCTGAAAGAGTACATCAACAGACTGACAAGGAAAGTTATAGAGTCTGGAAATTTAGACGGTTTACTTATCACGGGTTTGTGTTTCTAATAATAGTAACATTTATAAACGGATGTTAATTTTAAAGCACTCCTTATGCCTGAAAAGAATTTCTACTTGAGATTTTTTCTAAGGATAATTGAGAATATTCTAGCTTTTCCTGTCCCTTAGTGTAATAATATTGTAAGTGCAGATTTAATGCTGTGTGGGATGCCTCCGATGTTTTACGATTTTGACTGTATTCTGTTTAAACACCCGACCTGATGTCTGGTGTAATATATTATGGAATCTCATTTCTGAGATGTAAGGGGATCTTATCTAATTCATATAGGAGTTTCTAATTTTAAAAAAATTTAGCGCAGGACATCTTTTCTGACTTCTGAAGAGTGCAGTAATATCCTTTGTAGGTTTAACACAGGATGGGGTCTCTCTGATTTCTAAGTACGTGGACTTGACTGGAGATGTACAAACAGCTGCTCTGGTCTGTGTTTTCTCCCTCCCAAATGAAATGTCTAAAGACGAAAGAGTTTTAAACTGGATTGAATCGTAAGTACTACATACATTTGTAATATATTAGTCAATTAATTTAGGGGAGAAAAGTCCTCTGGTCATGAATGGGGTATTTCCCCTTAAATATTGGATTCATTCCCTTTTGACAGAAATTTGCCATCCTTTGCAATTATAGTATCCATGGATTAATGATTTCATGTTGTTATGTTTCAGTCTGCCTAAATTACACAAAAAAATTGTTCATTTAGGGTGATTTAATTACTACATTTTTCATCAGTGATGATATCATGATATGTTTATCATCATTGATGATATCATTAGCATATTCATGTACAGTGTATTTAATAACTATTCTTAAACATAATGTTACAGTTTATTTTTTTTTCTTTTAAAGGTATAGAGAACTGTTAGATAGATGGAGACTTTGGCATCACAGGTAAATACTGGTCAATAGAAATATGTGTATACAATATTGTGGAAAATTTTTACATGGACCTTTTATCAATTTTTTACAGCCTTTGAAAGTGTAGTTGTCATCTTTGTTTCAATAGATATCTTTTGTCTTTTTTGCAAATACAGTTGAACTTCGATATCTCGAACACTGATATCTCGAATACCATGGATATGTCGAAATGATTTGGAAGTCCCAACCCCTTATTCTTTAAGTATTTTACCTTGGATATCTCGAATACAAGGATATCTCAAAATTTTTTCTTGGTCCCACTGAGTTTGAGATAACAAGGTTTCACTGTATTATTATTAAATTTGAAAAAAAAATGATTTTAAGATTGTTGTCGAGCAACCCTTGCTTACTTGATTGTTTTTGTACAGATCCAAGTTTGACATCATCTGGCACACCAGTGATAACTTCCGGGTAACATCTCAGGCCTTTGTTAGCTGTAACTTTTGTGGTAAATCCATTGCCTGTAACATGCCTGTGGCCAGTCGAGCTCGCCCGTACAACTCGTACTCAGCAGGAACGCTGACCTCCACTAAACCAAAGGTAGGGGGATGTATGTATGGTGTATAATGTGAATTTACTGAATGTCAGTATCATATTGTAATGGTTTGGGCCATGGATATTGGCCTGGGTTGCTCAGTTGGTAGAGCATCTAATGCAGGGGTCCCAGGTTCGATTCCCAGTCCAACCATACATTTTCTCCTTTCCTTTTACAATATAAAGAAGAAATTAATTTTTTTTTTTAACTTTTATTCTTGTTTTATTTTTTTCCGAGTTCCAATTTTATGGTTTTCCCCCTTTCCCTACAAAAATAAATCAGTTTCTGTAGATAACTTGATTCGTAAATTGACCAAATATTAATCCAATCATTGATCATACTGTACAGAAGGTTTTATTTGTTTATGTCCATAGGTTCTCCATTTTGTGTAATGAATGGTTAATTCTTTTATTTGTAGGTTTCCTGCTGTCCAGGGTGTAGGAAGCCCCTCCCTCGTTGCTCCCTGTGCCTGATGCATCTTGGGACTCCCTCTGGATCGGCTCTTTATACACAGAAAGATAAAACAAGTAGGTTTCATAGGTACACCTTCTAAAGTTTTTAATCCAATTGCAATAAAACTAGGTAACTATGCTTCAAAAAATTGAAATTTGTATTTTCTTCAATTTCTTTCAGCATATGCATCTAAAATGACGGCCATTGATGATTGGTTCATGTGGTGTCAATCATGTCGCCATGGAGGCCACGCCTCTCATTTATGGGAGTGGTTTGCGGAGCATTCTGAATGTCCTGTTACGGGCTGTTACTGTAAATGTTCTACACTTGATCACACCTCTAGACTGAACGCAGAGAGCTGACAGAGGAATGGTGTATAATTTTTTACAGGAAATGTATGACGTGAATGAGTAAATAGTTGTGAATGCGTAAATAGTGGATGGTACTAAACAGCAGGAAGCTACTTTAATGATTACTGGACTGATGTTAAAAGACAATATTATAAAGTCGTTCTTTTTATTACATCATCTGTCAAGTGAAGATACTCCAGATTTAGCAGTTGTGATTTGAAACTATAAAAAGATTATAAAATGTTTCAATGCTTTGGTATTTCACAGATTATTCTGCCATATTAAGATTAATTTCTTCAAGGAAAGTATAAAAATGTCAATAAAATTGTAAAATTAAACTTGATTTTTCACTTGGAAAAAGTTGAATTAGGAATTTGAAACTGTAAACGTATTTTTTTCTGCGGGGTCATAATTCTGCGTACTTATCACAATTTCTGTTCAATTCACAGGTTGAAAATAATGCAGATTTCTTGGATTGCTATTATATGCCTTAAATGAACTTACAGTATATGTTGTGGTAAATTTTGAAGGAAAACTTTTGACGGCTTAAGTAGTGTAAATTAATTCCACGCAGAAAAATATATGTCTACAGTATTGGTATAAAGCGATTCTGGTGATGGATTGTTATAGTAAAGGTACTTAATATGCATTAACCTGCCAAAGGATAATATCTGTTTCATTTAAAGAAAATTGATAAAAATATCCTTCATAAATTAATGTGTGAAAGTGAATATTTAATTTACGTACATGTAAAAATTTGAGCATGTCGAGAATGAAACACAAATTTTAGATCATACTTTCCAAAGATAATGAATACATGGTCAAATTATAAGCATTTTTTAGGAAGATTTACTGTAAAGCAAGGAAGTTTTAGAGGGGTGCTAACTTTGACTAATTTTAGCAGAGTAGCCCACAAAAATTTAAATCGCTAAATTTGCACCATTGCGTATACGTACCATATAATCACAAAAAAGATATCTTGGATCATTTTAAAACTTCCTCTACTGGTTTTAGAATCTGCATTGAACTCATTATAATAGCAATTCATGATCTTTTTTGATATAAAATAATTGTTTTGAGTGTTCTATACATATCTAAGGTACCTGAAGCACTCTTCTTGTAAATGGTATAAAATTATGCCACTGGCTTGGGATGCCCTGGAACTCGGTGTCCACCAAATGAATAAAAGTTTTGCCGAAATTATATTGGCATTCTATTGGGCAAGCAAAATATGATATGTACTTCTATGTCTACTAGGCACAAATTGGGGATTTCTATTCCAGCAGGGGGGATAGAAAAAAAAAGATTGACAAAAGAAAAGAATTAATTTTATCATTTGTTTTAATGTTGTATATTCAGTATAATCTATATATTTATCAAATTTAAATAAAATTAATCCACTCAAATACTGCTGATTTGTAGCTCAAAGGTTACTCATTTTTCTTGTTATTCATTTATTTTTTTCATTGCCAATTAGAAGAGGACAGTGCTTTAACAATTTTAAAAAAATTCTCATACAGTTATGTTTATAAATCTCAGTTACTGCTGTTAAAAGGGATAATTAATCTGCTTACAAAATAGAATTTGGCATATGACAGTTTTCTAACAATAAAATAAAGATGAAATTATACTCAAGAAATGAAATATGCTATAAGTTATACAAAGTAATTGAGAAAATTTTGGGGGAAAAAAAACAAATCATAGTGATTTAGCAAGTTATCTCCCTTAGCACACTAACCTCAGTCTCCCTAACAGAGTTATCTCCCCTTACTAGGGTTTACTCCTTGAGCAGAATTTTCTAATTTAACACAGCACATACTACAACATACACAATTATCTGAATACTGCCTTAATTTCATTAATGTTCAACTTTCCTCACCAAATTAAATCACTGAATCAATATTTGGCTAACACTGATTGTGAACTGCAATCCATTCTGATTTGTAGTTAATGCTAGTTATAAGATCTGGGGAATTATTGTCAGTAGAGATGATTCACTCTGAATAACTTTTTTCCTATGTAAGTCAGTGGAATCACTTCAGTACTGTGACTTGACAGGAGATGGAAGTCTCTCATGAAGAAGATGCCATGCTTTTTCAACCTAAAATGAAGGAAATATACACAGTGAAGTGCAGGAAAAACATGTTCATGAATACTGCACACTATATATCCAAGAAAAATATGGGTTTAAGGCATCGCCAGCAACAGCTGAAATTATTTTATACTTTTAACCTGTTATATCTACAGTCAAACTCGTTTTCTCGAACTTGATGGGACCAAGAAAAAAACTTTGAGATATCGAGGGTAAAATACTTAAGGAATATGTGACTGTGACTTCCAGATCACTTCAACACATCCATTGTATTTGAGATATAGGGTTCGAGATACTGAAGTTCAACTGATACAGTAGTTAAATCATTCATTATTTCCAATAGACTGTCATGCTTGATGAAAAAATATTCAGTTCTTCAAGCAAGAATTTACAATATCGACATTAACTATACATATTACTTTGTATCTTTGCATTTTAGGGTCTTGTTTTATGTACACATTTGTAATTTCAATGCCTGAGGTTAGTTGCTTACACAGAAGATGTGATACAGCTCATCTGTTGTTTGTTGTTACATAAATTATGAGGAATTTATATGGACAAGTCACATCTCAAGTGTTGTTAAGCCCACTGTGAACACAGGATGAGGTTACATTTCTTGACAAGCTCTACTCACCTGTTGTTGAGTGTACTCATATTCCCACTGAGAACACAGGATGACGTTACATTTTTTGACGAGTTCCTCGTTAGACACTCCCAGTTTTATTCTTTTCAGGGCCTCCTCCTCAGATAAGTGATTCCTCTCCTCCAGTCTTTTCACAGCCTACAGTTATAACACAGGGCATGAATAATGGTGTATACATGCGTACACATGTACAGAAAAACTTTTCTAATCTAGACACTGGTTCCATAGAAATTGGCCAGATTAGACAGCATTCTAGATTATTATATAACATTTTAAACAAATGGATTTAAAAGTTACACTGTAATAGACAAGATTTCAGAATATACATCATGCAGTTTAGGTAAGTTTCATGGTATCTATATACATATAGCAAAACATGGTTATAGTGAATCCCACATCCCAGTTGCAAACATTTCTTTAAGAAACAAATTCATTTTATATAATCAGAATTTTTTGGTTTCTTTTTACTTGAGAAAAAAATTCCATTTCACAATTGGCCTGCAATTGGTATGCATGTTTGTCATAAGCATGTTTTACTGTAAAAAAGATTTTTCAGACAAATTCAAAAGTATTTCTGAATTCTGTACCTCTCCCACAGGAATGACACACCCCCAAACTTCATGACACATGTCTTCCCAGCCTGCCTTTAGTAGAATGGCTGCCTCTAATACCACAATTGTCTTACCCTCTACGAAAGTGAATGTAAAGAAAAAATTCTAACATACATGGTATGCTATCAATAAAGCAATATTTAAGTCATGCTTATTTATTCATTAACACTCTGGATTCTAATTCAAGAAAATTTTGAGAGCTTATGGATTTTAAATGTATTTAAACATACTGATAATGCATGCCCCCATGCCTATATCCCCCTCCCTTAAAATGATTTGACTTCTCTCAAAGTGTTTCACACATTTGGTACTTTTTAAGTGTAATTCAGGATTTCTAAAAGAAATTTTACTAAAAGAAATGATATATGATGATTATTTTTCTCACAAATTAAAATATATATTTTTTAATGCCCAGAAAGAAAAACTAACCTGTGCCATATTGTCTGATCTCCTCTGTAGCCATTCTGGCAATTTCTGGCCAAACTATACCATTTAGGGTCTGCATCTTTGTCTAAGATAAAGAATATAAATATGTGACAAAATTATTTAAGTCAAACCTAGCCAGTAGCCACAGTACCCATTAAAAGTTTGTTGTACTTCAGTTGTCTCATGAATGTGCAGTAAGAAATCTACATGTACATACCTCATCACTGAAAACAATGGCTCCCAGGGCTCTTCTGTTTACCTCCCCATCCTCACTGAGAATCCCTGTACCGAAAGTACTGACAACTTTATCGTAACCAGGAGTGCCTTTTACATAGGCCTGATGACCTGAAAGACAGATATCAAACAAAAGAACATTAACTCTGTTTCTCCTCTGAGATTTTAATGCATGATTGTTCTCTAAGCAAGCCCTCTTTTGGGGGGAAACAGTGTAAACTGAGAATTGGACAAATATACCATGAATATTTTTTCTGTTTCTAAAATCAGTATTACATGTACCTAGTTTATCACAGTCCACTGTAGCTGCACCTAGCTTCTCCAACCTTTTACAAATGGCTGATTTCCCGCTAGCTATACCACCTGTTACACCCAGAATGTAGGGAGAAGATGGAATGTTTCTGTTTTCCTGAAAATCAAATTATACACATTTCATCAACAAAAACTGCATATTTGTAAGTAAATTACCTATTAAAAATGATTTTGCAGCCATGATACTGTATTCATCCTGAATAAAAATCTTAATTACAGTCAAACCTCATTATTTTGAACTCAATGGTACCAAGGAAAAACTTCGAGATATCTTAGGATTCAAGATATTCAAGATAAAATACTTACAGAATAAGGGGTTAGGACTTCAAAATCACTTTGACATATCCATGGTATTCGAGATATTGGTCTTTTAGATACAAGGTTCAACTGTACTTTACATACATGTACAATAAGGGTAAAATTAGGTTAACCACTGTTCCTAGTATCTATTTCCATAGTGATGATAAACTGACCTTGACCTCTTCATAATGACCATGACATGAATACAGAACTAGGCCAATGTTGGCATATCTAGCTGCACAAAGCCCTGGTTTTCTGAAGTGTCCTTATTGGTTTATTGTTATGAACTAATAGAGATAATGTGAGGTCACTCATATAACCAAAAAGCTTTACCTAGCACATGTTTACAAATTTCATTTTCAATACCTTAATGGAATTTCTATAAGGGGTAAATTTATCTGTTCAATGATTTTTTTTCTGCAATCAGGACTTCCTCTCTTAATAGGACTGAGAAGATGGAGATGGAATTTCATGTAATTTATACCATTACTCAAAGAAATTTGTGATATATCAGACACAGAAAATTTTATAAGGAAACATATAGTCAATCCTCTTTATCTTGAACTTGGGAGTCCAAGAAAAAAAAACTTCCAAGATATCTGAGGATTCAAAATATTGAGGGTTGTATATGCAGAAAGAAAATTAAGGTGGTTGGGACTTCCAGCTCACTCTGGGATATCCACAGTATCTGAGATATCATGTTGTAGATACTTAAGCTTAAACTATAACTTCCTGTCAAATTTTCATTTCTATCCCTTAGCAGCAGATTTTTTCTCCTTTAAGACATTTCTCTGGACTCTGAAATCATCTTATTTGTATGACATTCTGTCATTAGCATGTCAGCTAACAAATTTATGTCTTGACAACTTTCACCCTTGTTGTATGTAAACTATATGTGATTGTTCAAATGGTGTACAGTATTTTAATAGATAACTTTTTTTTTTTTTTTGAATAAAAGGATATCTAGGTTGTGGGCTAATAAGTTACAGGTTCCTAAATTTGAAATTTTAGGAACTCACATGGCTAGTGGAAATAGCTAGGAGTTAAGTACAAACCCTGAAATACCTTAATTGGGTTAATCACTGTTCCTAGTAACCGTTTCCTTAATGATGATGAGCTGACCTTGACCTCTTCATACTGACCATGACATATATCCTGAACTAGGTCAATGGTGTACACATCTAGCTGTTGGAACCCCTGAAACCAGTAAAAAAAAAAGTCTTAACATTTGTGCAGATGGGAAAATCAAGAGATGAGAAATTTCTTCTAAAAGGAAATATATTTGAAAAGTACTTGAATTCTTTTTCATATATTAAATTCTTTGTTTCAAAATTTTTCTGATTTATTACTACAAAGCAGATTGCAAAATTTTGAATCTCTCCTTTTTTCAATACAGTAAAACATACTTATAAAAAAAATGCCATTTTGCTTCAATATGAACATAATTTGTTATATCTATTAAGTTCACAATATGTTTTAAAGCCATGGGGAATGAAAACTACTCTGTTCAATTCATTATCATGATTATAAGGGTGTTTGCTATATCTGTATTTTACAGTATTATTTAATTAGCTATCATGAAAACAGGAGAATTCAGAATTTAATAATTAAATTTCATCTTTTTTTTTGCCACTTTTATTAAATCACTATTAAGTAATCATATTGTACACAGCTGTCCGTTGTCAACTGCAGAAGCAACAATATTATTATATTGTTATTCCAAAGTTTAATATTATATCTAATAGCACAAATTTAAGAAACCAGAAAGTACCTTTAGGAACTTAATATAAATCAGATTTGGTTATGACAGCACATATAATCTAGCAGAATGGAAAAAAGCCACCATGTTCCCACCTTTTTCTGTCTTTCTTGGTTCACTATCTCGCCACCTTTTGCCGTCTCAGCACTGACGACGATACACTGTAAATCAGGGTCTGTGATGGTGGGACCGAACATGTCCGAGATGGGCACCACGCGGTGACTGATCTGTGGCTTCACTGTCTCAATGAAGTCCACCACTGAGTTGATTCTTTCTGTCGTGGGCTGAATCAGCTCTGGTAGAGACTTTTCTAAGCAAATTATAAAGTCAGGGTTTGAAGTTTTAATAGTAATGACACATTGTTTTAGGTTGTTAGCCAAATTAAAATTATGTAATTAAGTAAACATGAATTAACTCATATATTATACTGGCAGGCCTTTTAAAATCTGCCAGTACCCGAAATTTATACTGAAATACGAAATTTTTACTGAAATTATAATAGTACTGGCCAAAATATTTGTTGAGAAAAATTTTGATAACACATTTAATTTAAATTGTTTCCACAAGGTACATGTACCTCCTATTTTTTTTTTTTTTTTTAAAGTATCGCCTGTTTCTTATCATTTTGAAATAATTGATGGCCCACTGGTCTGGGGCCATTAAATTTTGGATTTGGGCTAGTGATTTATAGACAGCCATCAGTACGTGCCCTTTGGACTAATTGCTTGATGCATATAAAAATTTACAGTCAGGCTGCGTGGTTACCAAGACAGGTTAATGCATTCAAAAACTTTCTATTTGAGATTGTACATGTACTAAAAAATGATGCAATGTAAATTCAATGTCATGAATATTTCCAAGGAAAGTCTTGATCAGAATATTCTTTATCATTGTAATGTTTTCTTAATACTGTGTCACAAAGGTGAAAAGTATGAAAAATAATTAAATTAAGAAAGAAATTTTACTCAGTTAGTCCATTTAATGATAATGGACAACTATTTTTCAATTAATCTCTTAGTTATATAAAACACAGAATCAAAGCTTACTAAGATTCATGTCTCCAGTTGTAACCCCGACTGTTAATCTCTCCTCAGCCAGTAAACATCCCTCCCCTAAGAGAATCTTATGTCCAGCGTGTAAACGATCAAAGGTACCACCTAGCACCACCTGTCTGTATGTCTGTATGTGTGAGTTCTCCTCAGAATCCACTTGTTGTGTGAAATCTATATCACTAATACATTGAAATTTAATGTTGTTTCCAGAGGCTTGAAAGGTATTCTGGACAAACTTATTAAAATACTGTTCATTCACTGAAAATTGATCACTGTTGTCCAAGAGAACAACTTCTAATTTTGATCTAAGATTATAGTGACATTTTGCCACCAGGCTTTGACTGTTAGTTATATTTCCGAGCAATACATAAATGTCCATATTTCCACAAACAGATGCACTCGAAGAATAGATGTCTGTCATCAGCATACGGACGTTTTTGTCCAGAGGAACAAACTGGAATCTGGCCGAGTCTGATTCCAGTTTTGTGGATTGGTTAGGTTGGATATGCACATACAGTGTGCTTGAGATTATCTTTGCTGCCCGTGAGAGTATGTCCTGCACATTCTTTCTCAGTACTGGGATTGGGCGTGTCAAAATTAAAAGACCAGACTCAAACATGATGCTGTAATTACTCTTATAATTCAAACGCTCTGAAAAGAAGATAACATTTATACATCCAAATGTTCTGTTCTACGGCCACGCAGTAAAAAGTATCAAACTGACATGCAAATTGCTGCATAGCATAACAATTAACTTGAATAGATCGTTATGTTCTTACAAACAGCTCAAACCTAATGTTTTCTGAATGACATTCTGGGGGGAAAAAAGGGATCTTGGGATGTACAAAGTTTACCGTAAAGTTACAACTGGAAACGGAGAAACGTCGTTAATTTAAAACCCAAAACAGTGATATTCGGAAATCCGGATTGTTGTGAATTTGGTTTTGGTGAGGTCACAGGATA
>NW_026889795.1:3722500-3887500 GCF_033153115.1 Saccostrea echinata | reverse complement strand
ATTGTCGTCATTCTAAGTCATTTTCTTCCTTATCAATTTATCAAGGTGTTCACTTTAGGATGTGAAATTAAACTTTTTATCAGATACTTTAGTCATGCTATGATGACAACAAGTCAACAGTGGTAATTATACCTTTGTTTCAAATATTTATGGCCTGGGCTTAGTGAAAAATCGGATGATTATTTGTGTACTTAGGATCACTTATCAATCTGATCCATGTATATCGTCTGTTGTAATATTCATCATATCTTTGTCAAGAACCATGAGAATAGTATATTGTCCTTTGAACAGTTTCCTGTATATTACTTATAAATAATCATCAAGAGGCCGTCTTCAAACAAATCAGAAACATGGATATGGTTCAGATAATCTGGAAGTCCTTGGGAATGACAATATAGATATCATTTTATATATTTTTAAATTTAACGTATATATATTTTAATATCACTCAATTTTTTGTTATTTGTTGAGCGTACATATTTTTTTTGATAAGCTTGGTTAAGTTTGCAGAATGTTCAATCAATTTATTGATTTGTATGGAGAAGTACCAGTGATAAATATCTTAACTGCACAGCGCAGCTGACGTGGTTCCTTTTCTTACAAAGCCTAAATGCACATATATATATGGATATTCGCTGCAACTAATTCTTCTCTCAATGTCACTTAGGGTGAAATCAGTGGATGGTTTTTTTTTTGTTTTTTTTAAACAAGAAAAATATTTTTTAATAATGCGTGTAAAACATATATATACGCAGTATATTTCATATACAACTTGGATTTATCATGACGACACTGCATGTATAGCTGATTGTCCTTGTTTGGATATCTTGAGATGCATGGTTTCTTTCTGACTCAGACTGTTGAATAGAAATATGATCTCCTGTTTTTAGAATATTTGAATCTTAATTCATAAGCTAGAAATTAGAGCACAGAGGTAAAGCCATATTATCACCATGTTATGCAGTATGTTAATTAGGAATGCATACCTAATTATCAAGTTTGAGGGAATTAGAAATCGTTGGCAAGTTATGACAAAATAATGGTAAATTTTTTTGGTCTATTTAAATGGGTGACTTTTTCTGATGGCTATAGAATTACACTGGATATTTTATGATGACAGTCCTACATGTACAGGATTACATATTATATATAAATCAGTCTTTTTCCCCTTGGTGATTGGAATTTTGGAGCTGAACCTCCATCTATGACTGCATTTATCATGTTTATAAGCCATTCCAAGATATTTTATCATTAATATATTAAATTTAAAGCAGAAGGGGAATTGTTACAGAAGATTATATAGATGATCTTGTTAGATTTCAACAGTTGAAATTTACATTATTCCATCATTATTACAAGATATTTTGATTTAGCATGGTATTTATGGTATTTTTCACATGAATGCTAATTTTTATGTACATGGTGTAGAATGAATGTATTTAACCATTTGAATACACGTGAGTGTATTTATTTTTCTGTATCGTATCAGTGTCGCACATCTGCATCAACATGTAATATTTTTTTTAAAATTGATTTTGCTGCAAAAGTTGATCAGATACTTATTATTTAAGAAGATTACTGAACTTTTGTTACTTTGTTATTTTTGTTATTACTCCTAGTACTTAGTGCTTACAGACTCTTAAGAGTGGTTAAGATTGGGCGGATGTGAAAATTGATTCCAAACAATCCCATTCATACTGCGGCAAGTTTTCAGACAGTGAAGCATAATCAGAACATGGAAGTATATCGTGACTTTGTTCTTAGAGTGTAAGCCATTGATTGTGTGAACTCGGAATTATTTTGTTCCATGTGCAGTTTGCTGATAGTGGAAAGTTTGATTCAGGAATTAAATAACATTTAGAATCTGATGATTCATTGCTTCATCAACTTTTTAGGGTATTTGTCATTCCAGTCGTAAAAATGTTTAATAATTGGCATGTGTATATCATACTATGTTGTATAACCTCTACATGTAATATGTACAATGTAGAGATCTCTGCATAATGATTCATATACAGGAAGTTATAATCATGCACTCAAGCATATGTTTAAAATGCACATATTTCAAACACCAGACTATGAAAAGCACATCATAATATATAAAGCCTAAGGCTTCCATTGATCAGCTTTCAAATATGAAAGTAAAATCTCCCGGTTGAAGACAAACAGATGGTGATTTATGATAACTGGTGACATGATGTTTCCTATGTAATCATGGTCATGTTATGTTGTGTTATCGTGTTGTGTTATCTTGTCATCTTTTGAACTTGTATCAGGTCATAGCATCTGTCAATGTTTTTATTTTTTATTTTTTTTTCTATTCTGTGTGACTTTCATTACTTGCAATATTATTCTTGTTATTACTCCTGTTGCTTATTGATTTACGTCATTTTATGAGAAGGACATTTTTTTTTTAAAAACATGTTTAAGGGAAAAAGCTGTTTTGGAAAAGGGGAAACCAAACTCACTTTGAAGGCAATTGTGATCGGAAGGATATAATTTAAAAATTTTTATTTGAATATTTCTTTGTAAAAAAAAATATTAGGAACCCAGAGATTATACATATTTGCACACTTTTTGTCAATTTCCTAATATTTATTTTCAAAGAAATTTATAAACTAATATATTTAGAGAACAGTGACAACAGTGAATCCCATCTTGCATGCACAAATCTAGAGGGGGGTTGAGGGATCCAACCATATCCCCCCCCCCCCCCCCTCAGAATTTGCAGAGGTATTAAATATATATACTGAAGCAAATAAAAAATAGATAGGGAAAGGAATTTTTTTTTTGCTTGTCAAGAAATTTTTGGGCTGGAATTTTTTTTTTGACTGGAGAAGGACCCCCCCCCCCCCCCCCGGAAAAAAATCCTGGATCCGCACCTGCATCTTGTACATGTTGTACACTTTCTTAGTTTTTTCCTGCAATATACATGTTATACTTTTCCCCATTTCTCACTTAGTCTGTAAGTGCCCATTTCCCCGAGTAAGGCAAATTCTATATGATATGCATACATGCACAAAGTCCCCTAACAACGTAAAAGTAATTCAAACAGGTATATACACACTATACTATCAGTACATCAGAAATGGATATGGTCTACTTATCAAAGAGCATCAGGGACCTAACTGTTACTAGTAAGCTTTCAATACATACAGTGTAAGTAAATGGGGCATGAATGTCAGTGTAACATTAATTCTAATCTGATTACCTCCCCTTGAGAGCCCCTTCCACTTAATTTAACAGTTAGAGATACCGTGTGTTACTTTCTAGGTGTCTAACTTGATGGTCAATTGTACAGTACAACTATGTAATATTTACAATGGTTATATAGCACCTGTTTCTAAGTAGGCTAATCCTTTAATCTAATTAACATTTGTAATTACCTTTTATATACAGGTAAATGTAAACAGTGTGTAATTATAATTAATTCCTATACTGTAATACCTTTAATTATTAGTTCATTTGTATTTATATAAATGTGCACGAGATTTAGAATGTGGCCTTCACATATTGCATCACTTCTTCCATGGTGGATAAATTGGTGGGGATGTGGGGTGGGCCTAAAATGTCAGCTCCTAATTTTATCCCCCCCTCCCCCCCCCCCCCCCCCCCAGCACAAATCAAACAAGGAACAAATAAAGATTTTAACAGGTGCTGTCTAAGTTTTAGATTCTTCACCTCTTAATAGGTTTGCATTGCATGAAGTGGATTTAGTTTTGTAGACAGACGCCATTCTTTCTGCAAACTCATCTCTAGTAAGATTTAGTATGGAGATAGAGGTTTTATTTTTGTCTATAGAAAGTCTAGATAATTGACATGCCTTCCTGTAGACCCTGAGGGAGACTTCAGCTGTTTATAATTCAGTCAGTTAAAGGGCTCAGATGATCTAGTTTATTTAAATGTATGTTGATACTTGGGATTAAAGCTTTCTCAGTTTTTACTTTCCAGATAAAAATTCTTTCCTTGGACGTTTCTTTTGTGTCTCTTGTTTACACAAGGGAAATATTTTTCCTTGAAACCGGAATATTTTGTCTACAAGTGTAGCCAATGATCATAAAGATCATAATAGAGACTTATAAAAAGAGAAATTTTATGTAACATATTGTCCAAATTGATTGAATCATGAAATATACTGTAAAAGCTGAAATATTCATTGGGGATTAATTAAATTTTGTTTGTTTCATTGTTAACTATCAACGTAATTTTTATATGACTATATTAATATGAGTTATATTGAATAGAGTTACTTTCAAAACAAAGAAATTTAATGCCCACGAAACCTTTTTAGATGACAAATCAACAAAAATTTTATCCCCATGAAAATTTGTGTTTCTGCAGTATTTCCTTATTGAGTATCTGAATTTATCAGTGTTTATCCAGATTTCTGTTATCATGGTTATAGTTGACATTCAACATGTTCAATGATAAATTTCTTAGACAAAAACATATTACAATCTTTTTCAGTTTGGTAAGTTGCAAGGCACAAGATTAAGTTATATGAACAGTTAAACACAAAAAATTGCATTTTACAGAATTCATGTGGATCGAACTTAAAAATAATACAATGTACATGATGTATGCTCAATATTAGTAAGACATAAAAAAAATTCAGTTTAAGTTTGAAATTGCTGTAGTTCGGATTCATACACGAACCTGTGCACTGTGTGTATCTTTACATTTGATACATTAAACGTAATTATATAATATATAGTATTCAATACATGGTATTATGAATGATGGTTTCAGGAAGAAAATGTATGTTCTGAGAATTCTAAATTCAGCCAAAAGAGCAGGAAGGCACCACTTACAAATTTTGACATATTTTGCTAAAACATGTTTAATTTATTATAAGGGATTGCCATTCAACATGTTCAAAAAAGATATATATATATATATATATATATATATATATATATATATATATATATATATATATATATATATATATATATATATATATATAGATATAGATATATTAGGCATTATAGATGTAACCTTCATCAGAAACTCGGGGTCAATCATGTCACTGTGTACTGCCTCTACATACTTCAATGTATATGCATTCACGAGTAGAATATTTTAAATTATAGATAATTGCAGTTTCTTTGATTTGCAGAAAGATAGAAAATATCAAAATTTGGAGATTGATTTTGGTCAATTAAAATAAATTCAAATGATAAAATCTCATTAAAACAGAATACAGATCTCTGATTGTTGATAAGTTACAGAATTTGAATTGAGACAGCAATGAAAGCAATATTAGATTGGAGAGATATCCACCATTGTGACACTACCGATCATTGTTTCAGTTCAAGGAACCCTTTAGAGTTGTGCAGTGTGTACACATTTTCGTAATCTTATAACCAGTGTATTATGTAATCTGTCAAAAATGGGCTTGAAGGTTCTAGGGCATTAAACAAGGAAGTCAATTTAAATCTGAACTGATAAAATACAGGCAACACTTCACACAGATCTGATAAAGGCAAGTGGTTAGTCACCAGGATTAAAAAAAAAATCAGACATCATATAAAACATGTAAAACTTCCAAGTATTAGGATATATTTCAAGTTTATCATGGTTATTATCTGAAACTTTCTTTTTGTAATTCACTTAGATTTGAATGAATCAGAGAGAGATAGGAAGCACACTTGAATTATGAATGAAGAATTATATATATATTATGCAGAGAATGCATGAACTTGCAGTAGTTAATTATAAATACAAGATTTATTCATAAATCAAATAGGAATACCATACTAGCACAGATTTTTATTTCAGATTTGGCAATTGGCATAATATAAACTTTGTAATTTGTCCATGTATACAGTGTGCAAGATTAAGGTAAATTGAATGCACTTGTCTTGTACATTGTACGTTATACACAAAGCCACAAGATGCCCAGTGCATTAGTTGGAGTGACCCTGTTGTGTATTTCCTAAAGAGCTGTGCATGTTTTCACCTGTACAGGTATATGTCATCTACAGGTGTAGTTGATTAGCCGTTATCCGTCCCTAATGACCATTAACTCTCTCCTTAAATCTGACCTTTGTCACAGAGTGTCAACAAAATGCTGACTAGTGTGGGGCGATAGAGCTATGATATCACCCTCTGTATGGTTATACAGCCCTCGTATCCTGATTTTACCACACACGGACCCCCACCGGTGAAATTGGCTTTGATGTTGGTGTATTGATAAAAGTTTTATTCTGGTCCATTGCCATTATGACCTAGGTTACAGTGGGTTGTCAAAGCAATTTGACTTCTTTGAAGTACTAGTGTAACATTGAGCAGGCAAGAAAGAATTTTTTTTCTCTGGCCATTAAGGATTTCTATCCTTAAAGGTAAATTCATGTACAAGGTATATACATACATGTACATGTATATGTATATATTTATATCATACATGTATACTTGACGTATAATGTGTGTATCAAAGACAAGAAGTGCACCAGCATCATCCATTCTCAGTTGGAACCTCTCTACGATTCTTTTTTCATGCAATCACAGAAAA
Source organism: Saccostrea echinata (assembly GCF_033153115.1). Classification (NCBI taxonomy): domain Eukaryota; kingdom Metazoa; phylum Mollusca; class Bivalvia; order Ostreida; family Ostreidae; genus Saccostrea; species Saccostrea echinata. The sequence continues at coordinate 3,880,986 of NW_026889795.1, read as the reverse complement.
TGAACCTCTTTTTGAATACAGACAGTGTAAACTGATATATTTTGCTGATAAATAAACACAGTATTACATAACTTACACAGTATTATGTAATTTCTACACAATGCAAAACATAGCTGTCTTTTGTTACCAATATATTTTTTGCCAGCCTTATTGGAACTTGTAACATTTTCAGAATTTTTCAATAATTAAAAGCAAAGTATTTGTATTCATGTTGTATTTTTTTTTTTTTTTTTTTAAATTTCAATAAAGCAAGCGAAGGATATAATATCTTCATTATTCTTAAGGATCCATTGCATGTAATGACTTTATGTCTCAATCTAATTCAGTGGAAGTAATATATCTTCTAAATAAGAAACACTTATGATGGCTTAACTTTTCTTTTGTCAGGTCCTTGGTAAATATTTTCCTTCGCATTGTTTTTCCCTCCCAAGTCTATTCAAAAGTTCATTTTGATTTCTGTACTAATAGGCATTCAGAATTTAATCCCGGCTGAAATTTTTGAAATCCAGAACAAGTATGTCTCCTCCAGCATTTAAATGAGAAAATATTTGGCCAGAATTGAAGGAGGATTTGTTGCATAGAATCACCTGTGTCGTCCAATATTATCTCAGGCCAGTGGTCTTACGTGTCCACTGAGTGAAGTGAAAACATTGTTTGTACAGAGGATTTCATATCGGACCTCAAGTTCACGCTCAAAATGAATTTAATATCATGAAGCTTGGCCAATATAAGGAAAGTGGAATTTCATTTTCAGGCATGCTTTGCATATGTTTGCTGTGAAATCACTCATTTTTGGAGGGGGGGGTTAATTTTTTAATTTTCATTGTTTTTGTGTATAGAGAGATCCACGAAATTCTTGTCTTCCACAAAATGTAAAACTTCATATGTACAATAACTCGACACTCTTTCATCCATTTGACCCACAAAAATAAGTGATTTTACAGTAGATATAGAAAATAGAAGTACAGGTGACTCTCGATCTCTCGAAGTTCAAGGGACCGCAAGAAAAGTTCGAGAGATCGAGGGGTTCGAGAGATAGAAAGTGAATAAAATCCGGAATTTTCAGTTCCGATCATCATTGTTCTACTATTATAAATACCGGAAGTATGTATTGATAATATCATTGCATGTTTTCATTCGTATTTTACAGGTAATTCACTTGATTTCAACAACAATGATCGTATTTTGAATAAATAAAACGATCCCTTTAAGTTTCAATATTTATTTGTTCTCATTTCATGATTACATAAAACTTGAATAGCGATCGTCGATGTGCCCCCCCCCCCTGCCCCCCGTCTTATTCGGGTACTTGATCGGTATTTAATTCTTGAGATAGGATTTCTTGTGCAATGTTTGTCATACTGGGATCATGTACACTCTAATAAAACTTCATAATCCATGGAAAATTATTGACACGCCTCTTAAATTATTTTCTAAAAATTTTCGTCGCGCTGTCAAGTCAAAAATAAGTTGTGAGGCACTTCGTTTATGATTTACCAATTATAACCAATTAATTATTTATATCAACACTCGGATGCTCACAGGTATAGTGTCATCTATGTAAACACCCAATTAACACCATGCCAGCCCCAGGCGTTCACTGTTATCCAGGTGAGTCCAAGCTGCAATTTTTTACGCTTGAATGGCGTGTATACACACGCGCAATCAAAACTTCGAGAGATAGAGAGCAAAAAACAATGAAATGTGTGTAACGGGACCCAAGTCTTGGTTCGAGAGATAGAGAACTTCGAGATTGGAAGTTCGAGAGATCGGAAGTAAATTTGCTTAGTTATATAGAGGAAAAAAACGGGATCGGAGGTTCACTTCGAGAGATAGAGAACTTCGAGAGATCGGAGTTCGAGCCATCGAGAGTCACCTGTACATATATTTGAGGTCATAACATCATGCATGGACATGTTCAGAGTAGCAATACTTCCTTCTCAGAATCTGTAAGTCATTGAATCATAGATTCAGATGGTATTAAATGCTTAAATTGTCACATGTTAATATTCTTTTCCATATATACATGCAGTGTAATGTCATTTTCCAAAGTGAATTATTAACCATGATTTCTCAAAATTTGTCAGTAAATTTTCTTTAAAAAATGAACTTAATGACAGTTTTTACAATTAAAGTGATTAACCCAATTAAAGTAAATTTATAACATATAACCGCAATAATTAACAATTTTGGCATGCAACTGATTGGCATTTCTGTCATACAAGGTTGACAAGAAATGGGTTTGTATGGTGAGTTTATATGGTCTATAGGTCTACTGTGTTCCAGATTTCTAGTCTTCCTTTCTTTATATACTTGTACATGTTATATGTAGACAGCCTTAAGTTTCTGTGACTCATCAGATGAGAATTTGTCCCAATTCCTCTAGATAGTCCACCTGGTTTATATGGAGTCAATGTCTTCTGTGTGGTTTGGGATGTTACACTGCGACAGACAAGAGCCATCGCTATAGTCCACAAGGTCACATTTCTCGTGGTCCATAAATTAACAGTAAAGGAGAACAGCTGTCTGACCACAAAAATTACAAAACTGAGGGGCAAAAAGGAAAACAAGAGCACCCTCTTCCTTTGTTTTTCTGTTGAGCAATATTTAATTACTTCCATGTATATATACAGGCGAGCTTCCTTTTATAATTCTGATGCTTGTGTTCCCTATCAAGTTGTCTGGATTATTGAAGCTTCCGGATACCTGAGACGTACAGTCAAGCCTCGTTATTTCAGACTCTATGGGTCCAAGAAAACACTTCAAAATATCCAAGACTTCGAGATATTGATAGTAAAATACTTCAAGAAAATGAGGTTTGGACTTCCAATTCACTTTGACTTATCCATGATGTTCGAGATAGCGGTGTTCAAGATACCGAAGTTCAACTTACTTGGTATGTATATAAATATATATACTAGGTACAAAGTGTTCCTCACAATTTTGTCCAGAAGGTGAAGCGTCCGGATTTTGTCGGCCGTGTTAACAAGGCTCCACTGTACTGGTATTCAGTGAAGTAAAATTATTCTTTATACAAAAACATAATAGCGAAACACTAAAGGATATGTATGAATAACAGGTTCATTTATAATTATATATGAATGTACATCTAATTAAGAGCATGTGTTGACATCTGCACAATTTCATACATCTAAGCTTCTGTAATTAATGGCTGGAACTACACCTCCTGTTTTGATTAATCGACATAAAGCTCCTACTGGAGCCAGCATTATTTGACATGGACTGACTTCAGAATGATATGGAGTTTTTTAATCAGGACATCTGCTAAAGCTTAACATGCAGGCTTTATCTTTATCCAGGTTCTCTACTCTCAATCATCTGGTGTAGAAGCTTTCAAGCAGAAAATCTAAGGGATCAGACATTGATGAGTGTTACAGATTAATCTTTGGAGTTTTGTAAAATCTCTTGTTCACCTCTACTTTCACAAGCTTTGCTGATTATCATGGTTATCATTTCTTAATGTCTGTGTTGGTGTATTGAATTTAAATGTTGATAAGCTTTTGTATTTATAGTTTTTGGTACTTTGGAACTCTTCTTTCAGTTAGTGCCATTGCCATTAAAGTGCAGAGAATTGCAAATATGATCCTGAAAATGAGGTGTTGATGAGCGCTGTATGTTTGTTATACGGTCAAAGTTTAAGTTATTTCAAAATAATTCAGGGACAGCTAGTAAAAAACTAAGAGGTGTCTGAAGCTTCAAGATACTGAGGCTAAAATACATAAAGAATCATGTACATGGTATTTGAGATTTCAGTGTTCAACATGTTCAAGATACCAGAGAGAGTACAACTGTACTCTTTAGATTTAAGGAGGAGTATCCACATGATCCACTCTACAAAGGGAGATAATTCAGTATAATTGATAATTCAGTATGTTTCCTTTTATTTAATTTTCATTTTTGACAATGAGATTTAAGGAGGAATGTCTACTCTGCAAAGAGAGTTAATTCAGTATAATTGATAATTCAGTATGTTTCCTTTTATTTAATTTTCATCTCTGATACTGCAGTCAGTGCAGATTTGTCCCAATGTCGCCCATATCATATACTATATTTGCTTGAATATTAAGTTATTATTTCAATCAAAAATCATCTTAAAGAAAAAATTTCATTTTAGTGAGCAGCAAATGTCCTTTAGAATTTAACTGTAATATATGTATCCCAATACTTGTATCTAAGTCTCAGAGTGTGTGATTTTATAATATAAAGGAATACCATGATTTTAAACATTTTGATCCTTACATTAATCATGTTAATAGAGGACAGATTGCTCTACACATAAGATCACCCACAATTCAATCCCAGCATTGTTCTGTGGTTAATTAGAAGATTGATTGAGGATCTGATAGCCATTGTATTGTAAATATTTGTGTAGGATGAGTGAGCGATTTCTTACTATGGTCATTGTTAATGGGTGGTTTTAAATATGATTAAGTATTGAACATGAGGGGTACTTGGAATTCCTCCCTTATCTCTGACATTGTGATTGACCCTTTAATTGGCTGTCAAGGTCAGATTTATGTGTTCACATCTCCTTAAAGAGATAGAATGGTAATGCAAGTCTTTGAGTATGGAATTCTATAATAATCTACGTGTTTTGAAACGCAAATGCCTGAAGATAAACATAGAATGTCAATTGATTCAGTTGAAATTGTGTGATTAATATCACATTTCCTTAGGTTGAGAAAATATTACACTACTAACATGACTAATAATTAATAAAATATTATTTAATCTTAAGAAATATTGTATTATTTAATACTACATTTATTCAGGTTGAGTAAACATTAATTGCTGGAGATTTATGGATAAATTTTTTACTATATATTCTATACTTTTCTGGAAGTGCAAGGAAGTGTCAAGTTCCTGTGCAGTGTCACTCTGTGAACTTTAAAGATAGGAATTTCTTTTCAATCTATATCCCCCCCCCCCCCCACCACCACCACCCCCACCCCTTCCCTACCCACCCACCCCCCAAAATAAGAAGGGGAAGAAGAAGAAATAATGGGAATTCCCATTTACAGTGTACACTTGGTGATTGTATTATTATGTTTGATATTGATTCAAATGAATAAATTATCTAGAGGTAGCTAGTCACTTGTATTTTCTTCCTTTTGCTTATTTATGAAGAGGAAATTATTAAGATGGATTGAATTATTTAAATCAATTTATAGTCACCAGGATGCAAAATGTTAAGTTGTTTCCATTGTGAGTTTTTTAAAGTCACATTTTCATATTATTCTGAGAAAAGCAATTTGCATTGTGCAATATTCCATTTGATTGGCAAATTTAGAAAGGTTTGGGAAAGGAATATTTTTTGCAATTCTACTATAAATTGATTAAGTGGTTTTAAAGTCGGGGTTTAAAAAAAAAATCAAACAGTACCTTGAAGAGAGATTGAAAATTATAGTGAAGTAGAGCCCCCCATAAAGAGGTGTTTAAAATCTCACCGGGTTTAAATTAAAATGCAATTTTTGCAAGGTAGACAGATTTAAAAACTCTGTACATAACAATTTAGTGCATGGAGGTAATTCAAATTCTTTACAAAGAAATTCATTGCAAATTTTCTGACACTGCGTATGCATATGTTGCTGCATAATGGTGTTTTTGCTCAATTTTATCCTTCTATATAAAACTAAAATATAAAATTATAATGATCTTTTGTCATGTTGAATTTATAATCCTATAAATTTGTATTAGATGTATACTTGAGTTAAATCAAATGAAAGGTTTCATCATAATTGAGCTAGTTAAATATAAATTAAAATATGAAATTTCAGGTAATTATCAACATTAAATACATTATGATATTACACATGTTTACATCCATTTCAAATTGTTTATAAATTGTGTATAATAATGCACCATTTACCTTGAATACTACATTTATTTAAAACAATTCAATATGTGCATATTTAAATGGGGGATTTCAGAGTTTGATTTTTTTAAGTGGATATCCCCCCCCCCCTGAATAATTGAGAAAACAATCCTGGATCTGTGCATGGTGTGGAAACATTTAAAGCTGAGTTAGCTTCAATATGTACATGTGTGGAGTTATAATACTATGAGTCATTGGTAATGGTTTTATGTGATGTTCAAAATGAATTTTTAAGATATTTAGTGTATAAATTTTATACAAGTTGTAGTGTGCCTTTTATTTAATATTTATCCTTTATTCCTTCCCTCCCCCCCCCCCCCCCCATAATCACACACACAGACTAAAGTAATTGGTTGCAAGTTTCATGATCATGATGATAGCCTCATTTATACACGAACAAATGAATAATATAGCTTTAATAGTAAGAATGACTTCCTAAAGTAATGAATAAAAAAATGATCTGTAGTCACCGGTAATGATAATTTTGTTTTGTCTTTATTTTTTCAGAGGGAAGTTTGCTGTGGTACGCAAGTGTATCAATAATGAAACAGGCGAAGAGGTAGCGGCCAAATTTATCCGCAAGCGACGGAAAGGAAAGTCGTGTCGTGATGAAATCCTTAGAGAGGTGGTCATGTTAGAGCTTGGGTTAGAGCATCCCAGACTTGTGGATCTCAAAGAAGTGTTTGAGACGCAAACTGAGCTCATACTCATCACAGAGTAGTAAGTCAATCTCAGCTCATACTAATCACAGAGTAGTAAGTCAATCTCAGCTCATACTCATCACAGAGTAGAAAGTTAATCTCAGCTCATACTCATCACAGAGTAGTAAGTTAATCTCAGCTCATACTCATAGTAGTAAGTCAATCTCAAATCTCAGCTCATACTCATCACAGAGTAGTAAGTCAATCTTAGCTCATACTCATCACAGAGTAGTAAGTCAATCTTAGCTCATACTCATCACAGAGTAGTAAGTCAGTCTTAGCTCATACTCATCACAGAGTAGTAAGTCAGTCTCAGATCTCGGCTCATACTCATCACAGAGTAGTAAGTCAATCTCAACTCATACTCATCACAGAGTAGTAAGTCGAAGATTTTAATCCATATTCATTACATAGTAATTAGTCAATCTCAGATTTCAGCTCATGTTCATCACATTGAAATTAGTCATGCATTCTCATCATAGAGATCGAAGTTTATCAGTTTCAGATCTCAGACAAGTACTTTGGCATTCATAAAATCTCAAATGTGGCTTACTCATCACTTAATAGTTAGTAAACATCAAAATATTCAAACCAGCGCATAATAATCATTGTCTATTGAGTACAGCTCAAAATCTAAAGCCAAGCTTGTAGTAAAATAAAAGACAGGTGACAAGCTTCTGCAAAATGATTTACTTACAGTGGTTGAACTGTGTTTTGTTGCAACTTTCTATTATAATATTGTAAACCAACTATTATTCGTGTACAAGAAATATTTGCGAGTTTCGCAACCCTGCTTCACTCACGATTATTTCCTGCTGCAAACTATTTATTTCATTATGTATTGATGTAGAATATTTCCTTAGTAGCAAAACTTACTCGCCACGGATAAGTTTGAAACCGAGTAATCGCAAATAAAAATTGTTGCGAATAATAGTTGGTTTACAGTAGTTATATATATTTACTTCATAGTGTTGTATGTGTTATACATTCTATTCACAGTGTTGTATTATATTTCCAGTTGTGCTGGTGGCGAGTTATTCACAGAGTGTGTGATAGAGGAGTCCTTCAGTGAAGCTGACGTGGTCCGATTCCTGGCACAGATCCTAGAGGGCCTCGACTACCTCCATGAAAGAAATATAGTGCACTTAGATCTTAAGGTAAAGCTTAACAAATGACAGCTTTCTGTCTCTTATTGGAATCGGGAAAGGGGTCTCAACTGGCAGGCTTATGTTGCTTAATAGCAGAAACTGGCCACTGAATAATGTACCAAAATATATATTTTTTTAAAAATCGTGTTCATATTTTATAAGGAGGAAATAGATATGAATGGGAAAATATATTTTTTTATATGAATTGCTGCATGAATGATCATGTACAAAAACTGAAATATTAAATGATCATGTATACATGTACATGGAAATGTGTGGTCGCTAGAGTGTCATTTTCTGGTTGGTCATTGTAAATGAAGATAAAAAGAAATGTACTGCATACTTTTTGAGCATGTTGAAGTCAAGCAGACGTAGCTGACACACTACTTCAGAGCTGCCAATCATAAGGAAGAATTTTTACTTCTAAAGTGTAGATCTTTATGAGATATTTTTGTGCTAACCAATTTTAGCACGTAAAGGAGTTAACAAGTACATGATAAGTGAAAAGTCAAAAGTATAAAGACCCAACAACTGTTAGAATCAGCTGGGTTGCATCCTTTAAATTTATCCACTCAGTCTGAACATTAATTATGTTGTTAAGTTTAAGTAAGAGCCTTTTGTGTTTTACTCTTGATAGAACCAGTCAAATTCTTGTCTATGTGTGAAGGAACTTTTGGACCATAGAACAAAACAAGAAAAGACCCAAGTCTGCAACTGTGTTCCTTATCTGATTGGAAGACAAATTGCTAAGGTCTAGACTCTCTTAATTGAGTTTTGCTGAAGAGTGTTGATTTTAGAGCTCTTTCTGTCAGACAAAGAGAATTTGTCCCCAAGGACTTTTATTAGGATCATTTAAAAACTTGTATAGAGGCAGACTATATATGTAGAGAAAGTTTTATTGCCTGCCGACTATAACTCATGCTTATGAGTTTTGAAGAAAAGGGGGGAGGTGACATGTGGGTGAAGAAGAAAGGTTTATACTCTGTTAATGTGGTCGTAAAAGTATTGGAGGCTTCATTAAACTTCATTTTAACTGCAATGGCAGGTTCAGGATTGGTTAAGATGTTCAGTTTTTGCAGTGTTTAATGGAGGCCATATATTGCTCATAAATGTTAAAAGTGTACCTTTATGAAGTGAAGATGTGCAAAAAAAAAGCTTAGTAAGTGTGGAAAATAGAAAAATTACAAAACATGCAGAACATAACTTTACATTTTTCTGAACCATGAAGCAAAGCTTTTACTTAATATTTACTTTGTTGTTTTTGAAAATATACACACTAATGTATAAAAACAAAAACAAAAAAGGGAAAAAAATATTTAGCAATCTATGTTAGAAGTTCGTTTACCTTTTTCTTTGTTACTCATTAAAAAGAAAAAAACCACTAAAGCCCTTAAAGAGCATAGGAACAAGGTTTGACAGTTGTCAGGTAGTTGTAAGCAGGGCTGTGACAGCTGTAGGGAAGGGGAGGATCCGATATGTGACCAGTTGTTAGATAGTTGTAAGCAGATGTAGGGGAGAGGAGGATCCGATATTTGACCAGCTCTAGAATAACCTAACATGACAGATCACTGTGGCGTTTTTTAATTGAAATCTTGTTGTACAATAAAGTCATGCCAGTCTATTCATCTTGATCATGGTTAGTTTGTTTGGTGGGAGGTGAAGTGAAAGTGTCCGGGTTTTATGTTTAGCATGAGCTGTGGTTGTACAATACAAAATACCAGTCATTCTATGAGAGAGAGAGAAAGAGAGAGAGAGAGAGTTTTGCTTAAGGTGGTTCTGATTCAAGCTTGCACACACATACACAGACATGCACATGCTAAATGATATTCACATAATTTCATTATTAGGAATAAAATGTCTAAATGTTGTTTGATTTTGTTTTGTTTTGTTTTTGCTAGCCCCAGAATATATTATTTACAAAGCCATTTCCCCATGGGGATATTAAAGTCTGTGATCTCGGCTTTGCCTGTCTAGTTAACACAGGGGAGGATATTAGAGACATCATTGGTACTCCAGATTATGTAGGTAGGTATATATAGCAGGTGCCACTGTTGAGTTGGTAGGTATATAGTACAGGGTCTGCCTGTCTAGTTTACACAGTGAATAATATAAGAGACATTACCGTTACTCCAGATTATGTCAGTATATAGAGCAGGTGCCCCTGTTGAATTGGTAGGTATACAGTACCCTTGATTATCATGATTATGTGGATAGGTATATAACAGGTACTCCTGATTATGTGGATAGGTATATACCAGGTACTCCTGATTATGTGGATAGGTATATAACAAGTACTCTTGATTATGTGGATAGATATATAACAAGTACTCCTGATTATGTGGATAGGTATATAACTAGTACTCCTGATTATGTGGATAGGTATATAACATGTACTCCTGATTATGTGGATAGGTATATAACATATATTCCTGATTATATTGATAGGTATATAATGGGTACTGCTTATAATGTGAATAGGTATATAACTTTACAGGTACTCCTGATTATGTGGATAGGTATATAACAGGTAGTCCTGATTATGTGGATAGGTATATAACAGGTACTCCTGATTATGTGGATAGGTATATAACATGTACTCCTGAAAATGTGGCTATGTATATAACAGGTACTCTTGATTATGTGAATAGGTAATTAAATGTACTTTATTTATTTGGGTAGGTAAATCTGGTAAATAGTGGATTGACCAATGGCATTACAAAGAGAATCATTAAATCTATTAGTTGAGTTACCTTACCATGGTTTAACACTAGATATGTTGTTTAAATAGAGTAGTGTAAGGTGATAAAAGTTCATGTTCAGTGTAATTAACGTGATTAATTTTTATTTACTTTTATTCCATAGCTCCAGAAGTGCTGTCCTATGAACCTCTTGGTTTGTACACAGATATGTGGTAAGATAATTACTATAACACTCTAGCTTTATCATTAACACAGCATTATTAATGAATCTTTCACTTCTATGAACTTTGATATCAGATAATTCAAAGAAAACTGACTCATTCTTTGCAATTTTTTTGAAAAAAAAAATAGGCAGTACATATTTCCTTCTCTTGTAACCAATAGATAAGAGGGAGTAATTATATAAAACCAGCATGTCACTGGAGCATAATGAGGGTCTGGAATTTCTACTATATATAGAATTTCGTGGGATGATTCAGAATTGCAGGGGTCGTATATCATAAAATACTGTGACAAGCCACAGGCTGGCATAATAAGTATATGTAGTTACTCGAATCAACAAGTTCCTTATGGTTTTTTCATGTCCATTAATTTTTTTTAAATTAATTTTTTGTAATTATCTGAAGGACAACTGAAATTTTTCTCGTCATAGTAAAATTGCCTTTGTATTATATTGAGTATCAGAATTTAGAAAGTCTGTCTTGTGCTCAGGGATCGACATTAACGGTTGTCCGATTGCCTGGGACAAGTAAATTCTCAGTTCGGGCAGGTGAAATTGTCAACGTACTTGTCCGTTCGGGCAAGTGATTTTTACTCATACAAATGTTTATATTTACTTAGTTTACATTAATTTATGAATAAAACAATAAATTGAACACTTGATTTCTGCCACTTACCTGACAAAAAATGTTTTTGCATTCGGAATACCTTGCTAGCGTTTCTGGATTATACATTTCATTTAATAATCGGGTCCGTTATTTTCTTTCATAGTAAATATGTTCTACATCTAACAAAATTTTGTTAACTTCTTTTAAGAAATTAGATTATTTATTCACACACAGAATATAAGTACAGTGGAATACGATGTATCCTGATCAAGAAGATGTATGTTTCGTATCAAATATCTTCTTTTAGCGTTGCTTCACAGTTATCTCTGAAAATCACAATTCATAGAAGGATCCTACCGAAAATAATTTTTAAAAATATGAATTTTATTAAATGGAAACGAAGGGTTATTGCTGCATGGCAGTGTGTGTCAACAGGTTTAATTTACAAGTACAGTGGTATAATACATTTATGTACAAATGCAGCATCAAAATTTTTTCCAAGTAGCTCAACTTTCCAAATTGACAGTAGTGTATATTTGGTCATTTTTTTTTCCTTATCATAACTTTACAGTAATTAATAATTTTCTTCTTAAATTCTTTCCTAATTTTGGGCAACCAAGTTTTGCATTCGGACAAGTCAAAGTTTGAGATCACTTGCCCTTCGGGCAAGTGAATCTGAAAGTTAATGTCTATCCCAGGTGCTCATACAGTTTGAATGTACATTTTATAACATGATATATGTAATTGTAATTTACAAAAATTATTATTAAAAATTCTAATTAGGGAATTTCACTGTACAGTGTACATTATTTTCCGTGGGATTTCACTTCTAAATATTCATTTGACTTGATGTGGATAAAAAAGCAATGTTAAATAAAGGATTACTGTAGAAATTCCATCGCTATTAAAGAATGAAATATGTTCAGCTCACAGCAGAGGGTCAATAGACAAGTTACGGCTGGGGGAAAAACTGTCTCTAGGTGAAAGAAAGGGCTCATTTAAACGGTGAATTATGGACTGCAATATAAAGGATGGTGTTTGAATTGATAGATTTGCATTATAATGCCGAAAGTTGATCCAAAATTGCACTCTAATATAAAGAGGGGTTTTTTTAAAACTTTTTTTTAAAATATAAAGCTAGTATTATCAACCTGGACACTATGTGGTAATAGATATGGGAAATAGGAAATATGAGCTAGAAATGTACTTTCGACAAAAGCAGGTTTTGTGGGCGGGTTGAAAATGAGATGAAAATTGGAATGTGGAACATAAGTGGTCCGCAAGTTTCTTTTATCCTTACATTATTTTCTCAAAGTAATCAGCATTTTAAATGAGTTTTGTCTCCCTTTCAAGCATATCATTGATTTATTTTTTTCTTTTTTGCCTTTAATCATGACAATGCAAAATATTGTTTCTGAGGTAAAGTTTATTAGCAATAAAGGCAAATGTGTGGTGTTTAACATTGCTTTTATTCTCTTTCCCTGTCATGTATAGTTAGACTTTATGTCCTTTTAATATATATAAGCTCTCTGAGGGCTCATAAGAATTTGTCTGTTCATGTGGAAGGTGTCTTGTTTTTTTAGCCACGTTTTTTGTGTTGCGGGAGATTTTTTCTTAATTGCGGACTGATTGAAATTTTGGTAACTTAAATCATATACTTTGCCATCATTTCAAGCATTCAGCTTTTTAAAAAATGTACAGTTTCAATTTACTTAAACGTTTACTTCAAGTAGCTTTCATAATGATGAGGAAACAGTTCCTAATATGTATTACATCTTTTTGTAGAAATCCTGAAGTTTTAATGCATGTTGTTCCTTATGACTCGGAGACTTTTTGTCATGAATTATTCAAGGATGCACTGTACCATTCAATGAATATTCACCTGAATTTACTTCATTTTAACAGCTTTGCATGTATTACAATATAACTTTCTAAATTTAATTTTCTCGATGACTGTGTTTACATAGTGTTTCACAAGGGAATGAGGAATTCAATATTTTTTTCACAAAGATTTTAATCCATGTTGATATAAATAATTTTGTCTGTGCCAGGCGGGGGGTAAAGAATTGCTCAATGTAACTTTATTAACACAAACACTTACGGGGACTTCCGTTTGAAGTACGGGGTTCCGCAGACTTCCTGTTCAGTAAATGACTATTTCCTCAATTACATTACATGCCATGTCAGGACAAGGTCTTGAGGGGTCACACCAGTGTTTTCACCCATATTTAAAAGGCAGCCTTTTTCATCTATTTTGGGAAGGTTTTACATTGAAATCTTTAAAAAAAAATTGGGAAGATTTAGTTTATTTTGGGAAAAATGACCACATTTCCTAGAGGAAACTGCCTCAATTCAACTTTGATTTTGGTTTATGTAAAACTCTCTCTGCACAATCAATAATGAAGGATGATAGGTTCAGTCTGTTTAATTAGGAACCCTTTGTTTGGAAATTAGTCATGTACATTTGAAGGTAAAATGAATACCAGGTAATAATTAAGTTTAACTGCTTAGATTTTAATTTTTCATTCAAAATTTCACAGTTATGTCCTAAAAAGTGATAAAAAGTGTATATAAATAGATTTATAATGTTGATTGCAGAAAGGTAGAGTTTTAAACATCATAGAAAAGTTTACAATTTCTTAATATTTTAGAATTTGATTTGAACTTATTTTATTGTTTAGATGTTACAACAAACAGATCAGACACAAGTTCTTAAAACTTAGAACGTCCTCTCCTTTAAATTTAGAATTTGATATATGCATCACTTACGACCAAAATAGGTCCCAAAATATATACCAATGTAGGCATCCATATTTTTTTATCATCTATTCTTAATATGGATTGGGTGTGCTGATAGAATTCAAGCCTTCACTTGGTCTGGATGTTCCAGTAAGAGTTCATTATATAGGGACTGCTGATATGAATTAAACATCTACTAATAATGATGATGTGATGATAAAACAAAATTTATAGCTCCATTTTGTTACATGTAAGGTGAAGCATAAAAGCCTGATTTCATTAAGGTGTTTTGGCTAGGCTGTGCTGTTTAGAGTTGAGCTTTCACTTGGTTATGTATTTTAATAGGAGTTAAGCTTCCTTTGGTTTGGTTTGCTGGCTCAACTTCATTTAAGGTGTGCAGATAGGAATCTGGCCTTTATTTAATATATTAGGGTGTGCTGATAAGAAGCGAGTCCTCACTTGCTTAGGTGTGCTGAAAGAGTTGAGTTTTCATTTGGTGAGGGTGTTATGATATAGAAGTTGAGTCTACATGTGGTAAGAGTAGGATAGTAGACTTTCATTTCTTAACATCTCATCCTAAAGTTTAAAACTTACTAATAAAGGTATACTGATTTGACGGGTTCTTTTCACAGGATAATTCTAAATTTTCAACAAAGGATTGTTGCAAAAATGTAACCAAATTAATTACTCAGACCTGACACTCATGACTGATGGTCAAAAATTTAACAAATGTTTGGATGGCTTATTTATGGGTCTAACTGTTACCAATTTTTAAAAGGATTATTTTGATGTGGTTTTTGATATATACAGAATCAAAGTGAGTTGAGTGTTTGTTTCCATTTCGTAGCCATGTTTATAGTTAAGAATGTCAGTAACCCTGATAAGCCTAGAAAAAAATCAGATTGAGCGTCTTAATAATATGTTTTGTCATCTCTTCAGAAAGTACATTCTTAGATGTAAACTGTATATATTCAATTAATACTTACAATCCTCTTTACATTTACATATGGGGGTAATAGATTTACACAGAATGAATTGAAAAGATCCAAATTAGTTCTCAATCCTTTTGTGGTTGCTCTTTGCAGACTGTGGGTGTTCTGAATGTTTTATTAATGAGACCTAATTTGAGCTGGGGTTGAAGCTTTGATGTGACTCTGATCCTCAAGGCTATAAATACACAGATGGGGCGGACGATGTCCGTAGTGTTGTTTACAGCATGTAAGCTGTGATTTATCTTCTCAGTGGATCCATGTACGTCATTCCGGTGATGGAATGTCACACTCTTTTGTATTTTGTTAAGATTAAGACTTGGTGATGCAGTGTTAGGCAAGTCTTAAGGATGTGTTTTCCTCTCAGCTAGGTTGATGTAAGGACAGTCAGTGTCTGCTTGCACTGCAGCTTATTAGGTGATAATAGATGGCATGTAATCAATTAATTTGTCCTTTGCTGGCGTATTTATCCTGAAAAAAAATTATGACCTGCTGCACACTGAAATGGATTTTTTCTGTATTTTTTTTTTTTTTACTTTTACCTTAAAAGAAGATGTATATTGGAGTGAAATTGAAACAAATTTAGTATACCTTACCAGGCAATATTGGGAGGGGGAATGTTGAAAAATTGAAGAAACTTTTTATAAAGGAAAGAGTGATTAATCAGATTGAGTTATTTACCTTACACAGAGGGTCATGCTGCATTAATATCAGTATTCACAATCAAAATCAACAAGAAAAGGGAGTAGTATGTGCATTCTGTGTACTATTGTTCCACAAACCAACCACCTCTAATCACACCAGAAGTCTTTGTGTGCATATGGTGTAGTAGATTTGTTACTTAATATTTAATTTTTTTTTTTAATAAGAATTGAGGAAAGGTTTATGTGCCCCCTCCTCTCCAGAAAAAAAGGAAAGAAGAGATTGCTAAATTACTAGTAGTAGTGATTATTTAAACAGTTTAAATCTGTATGTAGGTAGTTTTAATTTTAGGGTGAAAAGATCAATCTTATGAGGTTTTAGTAAAATTGTGTCTTTTGAGTTTAAAAGGTACACAATAGACATGATCTTAACTGAATACTTTTATCTGAAAATCTTCAGTATTGAATGCTAATCACTTTGTCTATTTATAGGAGTCTAGGGATACTGACTTGATCTTTAGTATTGAATGCTAATCACTTTGTCTATTTATAGGAGTCTAGGGGTACTGACTTGATCTTCAGTATTGAATGCTAATCACTTTGTCTATTTATAGGAGTCTAGGGGTACTGACTTTATCTTTAGCATTGATGCTAATCACTTTGTCTATTTTTAGGAGTCTAGGGATACTGACTTTGTCTATTTTTAGGAGTCTAGGGGTACTGACTTTGTCTATTTATAAGAGTCTAGGCCTTTAGGGGTACTGACTTTGTCTATTTATAGGAGTCCAGGGGTACTGACTTAATCTTTAGTATTGAATGCTAATCACTTCCTTTATTTATAGGAGTCTAGGGATACTGACTTAATCTTCAGCATTGAATGCTAATCACTTTGTCTATTTATAGGAGTCTGGGAGTACTGACGTACGTCATGCTGACCGCCCATTCACCGTTTGCTGGTAAGGACAATCAGGAGACTTTCCTTAACATATCACAGGTCAACCTGGACTTCCCCGAAAGTCTATTTAAGGACACATCGCCCCTGGCCCAGGACTTTATCACCAAGTTACTGGTCAAAGACCCAGAGTAAGTGATGAGGAATTTTAAAAAATATATATATACAGATATAAACAATAAATTGTCTGTTTGTTAATACATGTATTGGAATTAATGATTGCTAGCATTGCAGAAAAGATTTACTGGATGAAAGGCAGGTAATGCATTATTCCCATTAAGGTTGCAATCATTGCAGAATTTTTTTTTCCCAGGGTTTCAATCATCATTAATTCCTGTATTAACAAAGAAAGAAAGCATTATTTTAATAAATTGTTTAAATGAAACCCTTTCTACAGTAATGTACATTTATCAGTTATTTATATATGAAAAATTTGCATTGTCAGTATGAAATGGTTTGAAAGAGCTAGATTTTACTAGAGAGAACATTGTATTAACTTTAACTACATGTGAATGATAACTTTTGCAGGGAAAGATTGACTGCCAAACAATGTTTACAACATCCTTGGGTAGCTGGCCGAGTGGATCCTGAAAAAATCCTCGAGATCTCCATTGAAGAAAAAGGAGAAATGGAGGACTGTGACAAATCAGTGTTCACCAATCAGGACAAAGAAAGCGAATTCAGTGTAACCAATGAAAACAGTTCTGAGTGTGAACCATCCAATCAGAGTTCGGAAAATAGCAGGTTGAACAAAGAAAATCCAGAAGAAGTGTTAAAGGAAAGTTTGAAAGAAAACATTTCAACGGAAAAAGATACTTGTCAAGAAAAAGACTTGAAGAAGTTAATTCTGTGTTCAAACATTTTGGATAAAGTGACAGAAGAAAACAGCTCTTCAATGTGCAATGAAAACATAGACACTAGTGTGTGTCATAGTTGTAAGCATATATCTGATTGGTCTTCCACTGGAGAAGACAATATGGAACTTGCTGAGGATATCGATAATAAAGTGTCCCTGGTGTAATGATTTATTTTTTTGCTGTAAAATGCTAACATTTTTATAGAGGAATTTTTAAAAAAAAAAATGGTCGTATTTTGGGAAATATAGCCAGGGTTTTTGTAATACAGTTAAGTTTCAACTGGTTATATAAAAACACATTAGGAAAATTTTCTTTTTATTTTCTGTAGACATGAGCTTGGGTTACAGTCAAAGATTTTTGTTCACTCACTTTGCCATTAGATGGTGCAGTTTGAATATGTCTTCAATGGGCTGTATACAATGGAAGGTGTTTTGTCTATTTACATGATTTAGTAAGCTACTTATATGTCACAGAGTATATTTCGCTTCATGTAATTGTTAAATTGTTGAGAATTCTTTTAACAATTGTGACCAAGCTTACACCAAGTTTTTTTTTCTTTTATTACACATTATGTGTTGTTCTGTCTTTAATAATTTTCCAGGATTTGTTAGAAAATAAGTCATTAAAAAATTTGGGATCAAATCCATGTCAGATATAAATATGATTATATATGTATATTTTAACTGTATTATGAGTACATTGATCAGATCCACAGTGGACCAAAGAGAAATATCTCCTCACGTAGCAATAGTTTACATGTAGTTTATTTTTTTCCCTTGTGAACAAAACACAAGGATTTACAAATGATTCCAATGTTTATCTACATTCAATGTCACGTATCTAAATGTGTGTACTAGGGTCCAGTGAAACTTGAATAATGAAGGTGTTTTTCTTTCCTGGTTCATTTGTGGTAGTGAAATTATTTGTGTGTGTATTTTGTTATAGGTACATTTGGTTTTGCTGCACTTTGTTATCAGTTTCATGACATTTCAGAAACAATATCTCAGACATTTTTTTCTCATATGTATCTCAGGCTTTTTGCACTTTTTCAGCTGGTTTACTTTAGTAACTTGTGTTATACCTGCCCCACACTTCCACTCTTCAGAGAGTGGTTGCATTCAAGCAGTGTTACTTTGTGTCCCTTTTCCAAAACCCTTACATTTGGCAACATCCACATAAATATGGGGGATTCTTACTGTAGAAGTCTGTCTTTTCATGTATGTACCACAAAGTAAGCAGAACTAGAGAAAAAAGGAGGCAGTTCTTATAAGGGATTAAAATATTTTGCATTCATCAGATGGATAATTAAAAAAAAAGTAATTAGACATGTATATTTAAAAAAGAAAAAAAACTTATCTTCATATTACATATTCAGTTTTTAATTTTCTTTTTTTCTCCCAAAATTTTAACATAATTGCTCACAAAATCAATGCTAGAAATTTTTTCCATTTTGTCATGTTTTCATAGGGCAAAGATTAATTAATGCAATTTAAAGCAATATTTTTGTCTGATGATTAGGGTTAATAAAATTAATATACATTTTTTTACACACTGTAAACATTCCCATACACAGTTTTTTTCAGGGTACAGGGAAACATCTAGTGCATCATCTCTCAGGCATTAAATATTTATCAGGCATTCTAATTGTAGGGGGAAAATGTAGTGGTAAAAGATTTTTGCATTCTAAACAAGATGGGAAAATATTGGAGAAAGATTAATTTGTCAATAGATAAACCCAGTATGTCTTTGTAGACTCGATACTTTGTCATTATATCAGTTTTCGGTTTGTGATGGAGTTATTCCCCCCTCCATACACTTCAGTCATTTTTGTTAATGTAACCTATGAGCTCTTTTGTATTCCACTGAAAGCTAACACTTTAATGACATATCTCAAGCTTATATTATATCTGTTTGCAAATTGTAACCATGGTAACCAAGAAATGGATGCAAGAGTGCCAAAGTGCGTGACATATCTATCAGGAGAACCAGTACACTTTTTTTTTTTACATGTAGGGTCCAATAGATTTTCTTTTGTCTCAGTGACTTGTGTTGAACCACTCCAAAGAGGAAACCAATTCCATTGTTGTATTATGATTTTATAGGTACTCGCATACTGTGTACAGCTTAGATAGATGTGTATGATAGTCTCCCCTGATCGTCTTGCTTTCGTTTTTTTTTTCTCGTTGTGTATGTAGGTGTGAGATACTTGTTAATATATTTGCAGTATCTATGCAAAATTATATTTTTGCGTATGCTTTGTTGCTTTTTACTATGTTTTTAGTAACTTGGACATTCAACTGATGGGGTACACACAGTTTTTATTTGAATAAGACAGATATTGATAATATTGTCATAAATTTTCATATTCAGAGGAGGGTTTTTTTTCTTCTAAAATATATGATATATATATTGCATTTTTATTTTTACAAGATCACGTAAAGTGCTTCTCTGGCTTAGTTTTCACGTCTGTTGGCCACTTGTCAGTAATTAATTTCTGTTGTTACATGTATATTCTAAGTCTGCTTAAAAAGAAATTTTTGTGCCTCTTTTACAAAATGCGCCATTTTTAAAAACTTAACAGGAACCCCATTGAGACATTGAAAAAACAGAATCTAAACTACAGAAAGATTCTTGTTCAATAATTTGATTATTCATATAGCCAAACTGTTGTTAAGGAAAAGATTTTTACTTCCATGAATTTTCTTAACTGTGCAAATTTAATGAAAGGACATTTATATTTAACAGGCAATAAGGTACATAGAAGAACACCCCATGTTCCACTGTAAGCTGAAAAATTC
Organism: Saccostrea echinata; assembly: GCF_033153115.1. NCBI lineage: Eukaryota > Metazoa > Mollusca > Bivalvia > Ostreida > Ostreidae > Saccostrea > Saccostrea echinata. The sequence continues at coordinate 3,860,739 of NW_026889795.1, read as the reverse complement.
TGTCCCAGCAATTATGTGCTATAAAGGAACATTCTGAAAGTTTATCTTTTGTTTGAGCACAGTGTAAAAACAAAGGGGGAGGGGGAATTCCCTCGAGATAAAAGTATGTGACTTTTTCTTTCAAACTTACAGTACAAAGGAAATCAATAATTATGAATTTTTACAAGAGGAAGTAATGTGTTTTTACACAGATCTGTTTGTTAAATAGGTGTGTATGAAGTTGAATGGACTAACTTTATGTACACAGGAAATATTTTTATGTCACATTTTTTTTTATTAAAAGCTGTGCTTGAGTTCATTACAACACTTTTAATCACTGATAGGAAGTGTGAACAATGTACTTTATTGGTATACATATATCATCCTTTTAGAATATATCTACCAATACTTATTGTCAAATATTTAAGAACCAGTTTTCAATCCTTAAACCACAATAGTACACTATTCAATAAGAGTACTAAGTAAAAAGATAAAAGTGTCTTGGAATGATTTCAGTAAATATACTCTCTTTCAGTTTATTGTTCTTGTGTAAAGTGCAGATTTCATCAATCATGAATTTAGGGATTCAGTCAATCTTACTGATTTCCTGATCAAATTTAAAGAGACTAAATAATGAAAAAAAATTGTTACTCTGTAGGATAGTGGGAAGAATACAGGCATAAAAATAATTGATTCTTCTGACTCTTTGATCATTTATTAATTCACTGAAGACATACAGAATCACTTTGTTAAACTTCAGACGTGTAAAATTTTATAAAACCAGACAAGAGCACAAATAATTTTGCAAAACAATGTAGACTGTAGTACAGTCTGAGATTTCTCATTAACAGATGCACTTCTAAAAGGATATTTCAGAAATTATGTTTATGTGCACTTGTATTCTGATATAGATTCCATACATTTTTTTTTCCTCTGTTGATGTTTTATGTGGGTGTCTTACGTTGTGTATATTTTCGTTAGAGATAGTCCACATTTTCTCTGTCAGTTTTTCTCCCCCCTGTATTGATGCTATTGTTACTGGTAGACATATTTTTATTTTATACAATTAACAAGTAGAAAAATCCGCAATAAATCATTGCAAGCTATGAAATATTGTTTTGTTTTATTGGGAAAAAAATTGATTTTAAGAAGGCTCTTCGCCTGTTGCAGTATTCACTATAATCTATTTAACTCCTCACAGCAAAGTTGCTTTGGGTGTTCATCTGTACAATAATTGTGGAATCTCTACCAAGTTCACTTCCTCTATCCTTAAACAGTACTGGTTGACCTTTCCATGAGACGTGTACTTGCTACAAAGGTATTTGGTGGCCAAGGGAGGAAGAGGCCAATGAATTACAGGATCAATAATTCAAGGGGCAAGGGCAGTAAATATTATACAATTATTGCTGTTTTTTCAGGCTTGGTGATTATTGTACTCCTCAGGTGGCTAAATCATTGTATTGACTGAAAAAAAAAAACAGCAATAATAGATTTACTATATGATTCATTAATATTAAATGATGTAAACTCATTAAGTAATCCATGCCATCTGACTTTTTACATTTGCTGAAGTCCTAGCCAAATGCAATGAGAGAAACTGGGTTAAAATAAAAATAACCAGTTGCATTAATTTAGAATTCTTAAATCTATATTAGGTGTGATGTAGAAAAAATATATGTCAGGCACATATAAAGGATCAATTTTAAAAAGGGAGGTATTATAATGAAAAAAAAATGATAACTTACCTGAATAAAAACCTTGACTAGCCCCCCCCCCTTCCCAAAAAGGAGAATTCTTCCAACTACAATTTTATTTTGTGGTGGGGGGGGGGGGGGGGGGGGGGAGGAGGGGGATATAGGGTGTTAAGGTCCATTAACTGGGGGGCACCAGCCCTTCAATGAACATTTTATACTACATAAGTAAAATTTATTTTTGTGTTCTTAAAAATGGGGGGAAGGGGTCAGGTCCCCTGCAAACTCCCCCAACCCACCCCTTACCCCAGATTAATATGTTCACTTGAGTGGAAGTCAGATGCAAGAGAAATAACCTTCCAAAACTATTTGTATCGCTTTGGAATTTCCTAATCTATTTTTCGTCCAATGTGGAAAAAAATAAATCCTTATATTCACCTGGAAAGTCACATGGAGGTGACTAAAACATAGTATTTTTAGATCACCGGAGTCACTCAGGTGACCCATTGCTGTCTTTTTTGGTCCGTTGTCATCCATTGGTCGTAAACTTTTTAACATTTTCAGCTTCTTCTCTTAACCCGCTGAACCAATTTCAACCAATTTTGGCATATAGCATCATTTGGTGAAGGGGTAGAAAAATTGTGAATTTCTTGCCCCCCCCCCCCCCTCCCCGGGAATCAGGGGTTTGGCTAAAACCATCAAAATAAGTGCTATTTTAAAAAATCCTCTTTACACCTGGACATGAAGCAGTCAAACTGTTGGCATGATTGTAATGAGCATTAAGCCCTCTACCAAAATTGTGAAATTCATTGCTCCAGGCGTTTTAGATTTGGGGTGGGGCTCTAATGATCTTATAGTGAAAAGACATAAATACTTTAAAAATCTTCTTTTCTCCCCCTGTATATTTAAAAAAAATTAACAAGGTGCCTGATTATGATGAGCAAGGGTGCCTTTTTCAAAATTGTGTTCTGGTGTTAGGGCGGGGCTCTAATGATTATACAATCATGTATAGTGAAAATGCATAAATACTTAAAAAATATTCTTCTCTCACCCTCTGTATTTAAAAGATAAACTAGGTGTCTGGTTATATTGAGCAAGGGTGCTTCTTCCAAAATTGTGAAATTTGTGGCTCAAGGGTCGGGGTTCATAGTGAAAATGCAAAATTCTTTTACAATCTTCTCTCCCCCAGTATATTTAGCAAATAAACTAGGTACATGTACATGGTTATGATGAGTAAGGGTACGTGCGGGCCTCTTCCAAAATTGTGAAATTTGTGGCCCCAGTGTCAGGGGATCTGGAGTTAGAGCGGAGCTCTAATGGTCATATAGCGAAACTGTATAAATTCTTTGAAAATCTTCATCTTCCTGCTCCTGGGTATTAAGCAAACTAATTGCATATTTATGGTAACCAAATGTGCCTCTTCCAAAATTGAGAGAACAAGATAGACCAATGTGAGATGTGAAATTATTCTTATAGTGCTGAAGCACTTTTATTTTGTTTAGTCAGAACCAGAATATTGATATAGTGCAAAAATGGGGGTAGGTACAGACAAGTAAATAGATCCGCTTTAACATTTGTTACTGAGTAAAAGACTAATTGTTTTTTTGATCCCTGCTCATCTGATTTCTTGTGCTTTTGGGCAACATAGCTTCGATCATCTATCAGTTTATTTTTGTTTTATTTTATCCTTCTGTGGATCTTTTACAATGTTGTATTATACTCAGGTGACCGATAAGGTACTTGGACCTCTTGTTTCTAACATTGTTGGATCTCAGGCAGTCAGAGAGATGGGAATTATTCAATCATATGATAAATATTATTATAACAGTAACTTCATCTGAAGGGCCGTATCACGTCAAGTTGAAAGGTGTGGATCATCAGATCAAACGAGACGCGAAGATTTGATACAGCTCTTTGGATCAAGTGAGTATTGTAATGATAATTTATTACATACCCCTGTATCATTACCTCAATATAATTTTTAAAAAACTAGAGGTACTGTAAGTGAGCTCACAAAATTATACCCCTTTCCCTTTTTAACTCATCTCAACGGAGTTTGGGGGAGCTTTTGTAATTACCCTCGGCGTCTTAGGTTAAAGTCTTTGGAGCAGATTTCAAGAACTTCTATGTCCTATATTAATCAGAGATGCATGGACGATGCTTCTAGTATGTTTCATTGTACCAGTCAAAGCTTCAGATGCTGCAATTTCAGCTCAAAAATGACCAAGTTAATGTTTTTGGTGTAGGTTAACCTTTTTGGAACAAGTTAAAGTTTTTGGAGCAGGTCTCATTTCCAAGTGAATATAAGCTTTATATTGTCCAAACTTGTAGGCTTGCTTCGGATGCTGGATTTGACCTTAATTTTCCAGATGAGTGACCAGGTTAAAGTTTTTTGGAGCAGGTTCATTCTAAAGTAACTATAAGCCCTATGTTGACCAAACTTGCAGGGCTGATACATCTCAGGACGCAGTCTATTGGACTTGCTTGGGATGCTGAATTTGACTTTACATTTTTTTGATGAGTAACTAATTTAAAGTTTCATTCAAATTCATTCCCAAGTGACTGCAAGCCCTATCAGACTAAAATTGCATACTAGTAAATATTGCATCTAGGCTTGCAAACTATTAGATTATTTGTTTAGTGTGGGACATTGCCTTACTGAAACATGCGTGGATCTAGGAATTTACAGAGTTATTAAATGTATATACTAAACAAACTAAAAGTGACCTTGCCCCCCTAGAAAACGCGGACCCCCTCGAAAACGCGGATCTGTATAAAGTTTGCACGAAAAGTCATAGGTATTAAGTCAACGACTCCCCCCCCCCCCCTCCCCCCACGAAATAGGTTTTTTCACGTTTGGGAAAGGAGTTCAGGTTTTTTTTTTGCTTGTCAAGAATTTTTTTGACTGGGGTGGATTCCCTCCCCCCCCCCCCCCCCCCTTCTGGAAAAAAATTCCTGGAACCGCCTGTTAAAGAACAACATTTGTTAAGGTGAGCTCTTTAATCTCTCATTACCTATGTTTTTTTTAAAGTTCCCATTCAAATTTTATAAATGTGATCTTGAACTTGCCAAAAAGAAAAAAAGGACACATTCTTTGGTCATAAGTGATCTTTAGTTACTAGTAATTGGACAAAAAATTTATACTTTTTTGCCAGTGACCTTGAACTCTCCGATATGACCTTGGGTCAAGGTCATGACACCCTCTCGGGTGACAATAATTAATATCGTTACCAAGTATGAGCTTACAGTGTTTCTACATAAGAAAGTTAGACTAGACAAGACTGCACGAACAGACGGATAGATGGACTGACAGACAAGGTGATTCCTACCCCCCCCCCCCCAAAAAAAAAAAAAACAAAAAAAAAACTTTGTTTGTAGGGGTATAAATATTGGGATCAGTTATAAAACGTTTGTGTATTTTACAAAACACTCTTTTCAAGGAATTTTCTGATATGCAAGAAAATAACGTCATATATTCTGTGTACTACATCATAAGTTTCAGAGAGGGGTGATATGGATTCAGAAAACCACGGTTGGGTTATCTGGAAAGTTGGATCACACTGTCACGATTGCATGGAATCAACAGTAAAATAAGTGATGCACAGCTGGGCAAACATGTATATGATAAAAGAATTTACTCGCTATAGAGATTGATACGTGACCATTTAATGGTCGTACTTTATTTAAAACCCCAGACGAAAAAGAGGAATATTTAGATCAAGACCACTGCTGTTTTAACACTAAACGTTACTTGAATGCAAGAGACTATAAAATTAAACTTCAGTTTTTAAACACTTGAAATATGGATATTATGGAGCTTTCTGACAATAGTAAAATCACACATGGAGTTTAACAAAGGTCAAACTTACAGTACTAGACATGCAATACTGATCAGAAAATGAGACACAGTTTATGGCTAGCTCATTTTTGGCATAGAGGTTGCTTATGACTTGAGGTCATTGGAAGGTTTCAAAAAATAAGATTTAACAAGATATGTTTATAAAACACTGAGGCCCCCATATGACAGCTCATTGCCAAGGTTAAAGTTTCTCAAATGAAAGTCTAACTATAAAGCAATAAAGGTAAAAGATGCTGTTACCCAAGGAAAGGTTTTGTTATAAAGAATACGAGACATAAACTATGAAAGCCCTTGCAGCAACCACTCAGGAACTATGGCCAAGATTTGTTTTTTCAAAAGTAGGTCAAACTCGAAGATCAAGACAATGAGGTAAAAAAAAATATTGGTACTTGAGAAAAGGTTTTGTCACAAGAAAACACCTGCGAACTATGAAATTTCTAGCAACAAGTGTTAAAAAGTTAGGGCCGGTAGACACGGTAAGGCTTGCCTTATAAGTCTAAAACCTTACGTTTTGCAGGATGTACGGCTCTAGCTCGTGTCCTTACGTTAAGGCAAGACTTACAAGATTATATACGTGTACAACATTTCCATAAATCCCACGTGTTTCTAGCCATAAATTAGTGCATTCGGTCATTAAAATAGAAGAATAGATTACTTGACTTTGTAATAATTATACCAACAAGAACATTCACACTTCTTAAAAAAAGGGGAAGAGGTTGAAGAGAAACATTAGTGGATATTTTCATTAGCTTATTCGAAAATACTTTGTGTTCACTTCAATATACCCACGTGTACGGTTTGATAAAAATAGAATGACAGTTGGGCGAATGATTTTTATTGGTTGAGAAGAAAATTTCAGCTAAGTCTTGTATTAAGAAATAGAGCAGTGTTCTATTTGTAAGTCAGACTTGTAAGGCTCGAAATTAAGGGTGTACACACGGTAAGGCAAGAACTTAAGTTCTATGACTTACAAGGCAAGCCTTATCGTGTGTGCCGGCCCTTATGGTCAAGGTTAAAGTTTTTTTCAAAAGTAGGGTAAACTCAGTTAAAGTTGTCGTAACTCGAGGAAAGTTCTTGTCACATGAAAAGTGAAAGCCCTAGCATCAACCATTCAATAAGAAATGATTGTGAAAAACTGATCCCCCAGTATGGCAGCTTATTGCGAGGGTTGAAGTTTCACAAGTGCAAGTCTAACTCCAAGGTCAAGGTCAAAAGATAAAAAATTTTGTTACCCAAACAAAGGACTTGTGTAAGTGAATATATGTGTGAAACATGAAAGTCCAAATATCAACTTTTCAAAAGTTATGACCAAGATTAAAGTTTTTCAAAAGTGGGTCAAATCCAAGATCAAGGCCAAAGGGTAAAAATTAATGGTAACCAGGGAAAAGCCTTGTTATAAGAAATAAACAAGTAAAATATAAAAACCCTAACACGGTAGCGCCAACTGTTCAAAAGTTATGACCAAGGTTAATGTTTTTCAAAAGTAGGTCAAACTCCAAGGTCAAGGTCAAAAGTTCAAAATTGTTGGTACCCAAAGAAAGGTCTTGTCACAAGGAATAAACTTTTGAAATACAAAAGCCCTAGTACTAACTGTTCAAAAGTTATGACCAAGGTTAAAGTTTTATGAAAGTAGGTCAAACTCTATGGACAAGGTCAAAAGTACTAAATCCATTGAAATGTTTTGTCACAATGAATATACATGTGAAGTATGAAAGCCCTAGCACCAACTGTTCAAGAGTTATGTCGGCGCCAAGGTAATAGTTTGGTATTTATTGCAAAAGTGGGTCAAACTCCAAAGTCAAGGTCAAATTTATTGGTACCCAAAGAAAGGCCTTGTCACAAGAAATACAGCTGTGAACTGGGTCATTTTAAAAAAAAAGGTTTCATTTTTTTTATATTGGCATATTTTTGAAAAATGAAAGTAATTTAACTATGATTTTTTTTTCAACTTTATTTGAATAATATAGTATTAAACTACAAAAATCCATCGCATTGAAATATTTCTTTTAAAAAGTATTGACATTTTTTCTTAGTCATTCAAATTTAAATGTCCCTCCTGTTACTTTCATCGAAAGAGTTGTAAAATTCTGTACTTCAAAATTTTCTTCAAATAATCTGTCGTATACTGTTAAAAAACTAAAATTTGCCATTGAATGCCAGGATGCTGGACATTTATGCAATATATGAGTGTTTCAAAGCATGACAAACTACCCAATTGTCCTTACTGTTACAATTATAAATGTAATAGTAACAGGATGGATTTTTCTAATATAAATCCCTCGTTATTAAGTATAATGTACTCTTTTTGCATCATCAAGATATTGAAATAATTTCTTTGTAGCTTAGTTCATCTAATTGTTTAAGCAGATTAAAATAATTACAGAGATCTTCCTTATTATGAAGGTAACACATCGGACATATTTTCTTTATACACTTCGAATGAAACAAACTCATCGACCTCTTTACCCTTTATTTTTTGTCCCCCGCTTTCACTGAAAGTGGGGGATATTAATTTGGGTCTGTCTGTCCGTCCGTCCGTCCGTCTGTATTTCTATCTGCCTGTAACGCTTTCGTTTCCGCGCGATATCTCGAGAACCCTTTGACCTTTGAAATGAAATTTTGCATAGCAGCTCCCTATGGCCTAAAGAAGAACCCCATTGATTTTGAGGTCAAAAGATCAAAGTTCAAGGTCATTAATTCATAAATTCTGTCTGTTTTAACACTTTCGTTTCCACGCGATATCTCGAGAATTGAGCTTTTGCAATGAAATTTTACATAACAACTCCCTGTGGCCTAAGGAAGACCTCTATTGATTTTGAGGTCAAAAGGTCAGAGTTCAAGGTTGTAAATTTATACATTCCGTCTGTGTGTTACACCTTTGTTTCCGGGCGATATCTCAAGAAGCTTTTGAGCTTTTGCAATGAAATTTTATACCATAACTCCCTAGGGCCTCTCTCACCCCTCTCAAAGTGTCTCGCCCCGTTTTATTATTTGTATTTACATGTATTGTATTAAAAGTCACATGGCACTATTTTTAGCACAGGGGCTTGTAGAGAGTTATTACGTATAATAGAAGTTGTCGGCGGACATTATATTCTTATCACATCTATTAGAACTGTTTAGTAAAGGCTAAATTAGACACCATGTATTGATTAAAATTTTGACAATATCAAACGTCAATATAAACATTATATATGAGTTAATGTTTGCATTTAATTTGCTATATTGTAACAGGGGTCAGGTAAAGATGTTAAATATAACCAAGACACCTGCGGGTTCGTTGATGGTGATTTTATTTGTTAATGTAGATGATAATATCTGTGGATAATATCATGGATAATAATACCCTGTAAATATACATATAAATAGTATTAGTACAATTTAATATAATCAGGATGACAATTCTTTATACATGCAATATACTCATAAAATCATAATACATTCTTACTATGCATAGTTTGAAAGAGTTATTCCCCTTTTCACAGCATTTTATAAAAACTTGTACAATTTATATATATATTCCTTTGAAACATATATTGAATTGTTTTACATTATTTATTACAATCATTAAGTGAATTCTAAGTCCACTTATTAATTAAGAAAATATAAAAATAATAAGTACATTTGTAAAAATATGAAATGTACCTGTTTATGGAACAGAGTGCCTCATCAGGTACTTTTGTTTTAACAACAATTACTGGCACTTTATCATTGTATGTACTGTAATAAAATAATATCATTCACTCTCAACTCTTGCACACTCAATATTTTCATTAGTTTATTAATTTCAGATAATTCAGATAAATCAGATTTGAAATATATTTTGTTAATAAGTAGAAGTAAATAAGTTACTTACATATTAGGATCTGGTTGCCAGTTCACAGTAAAAGTTATAATTTATATATGAGAATCATGTCTTCTCAGTCTGAAAGCAATCTGAATAATGTCTTTGTCTCATGTCCAGAATTTGGAGGTAAAAGTTTTGACCAATAGGATTAAAGAAAGTTGAATTCTACTCAGGTAGCTTATTACAGGTGTAGGGATAAAACAAGGAGTGGATCTAAGGTTTTAGCTGATTGTTTATTTTATTTCAATTAGTTTGTTTTATTTAATTTATTTAATTATTTTATTTGATAAATTATTTTATTAAATATTATTGATATTTGATTTTAAATTATTTGTCTTTGTCAATAATGATTGACACACAGATTAATACATGCACTTCAGAGTTTAAAATCAGTTGTGGCATATTCATAAATGTATAATTAATAAATTATACATTTGAATATCATAATAATTAAAACAACATAAAACTATCACTATTACACATTTCCCCCCGTTAGCAAATGACGTCCTCGTCATTCACTATGGAACTATAGGAAAAAATTATATAGAATGCAAACATTTATCTTACAAGTTGAATAAGATTTATATACTTACTCAACAGAAAATTCAAATTCAATTCAAATATTCTCAGCAATTCATATTAAATATATTGCTCATCTATTCATGGGCAACAATAATGCTGAAAATAATTCATGGCATAAAATATTGCTAAAAAACAGAATAAATATTTGGTATTTTGTCATAAAACAAATAAAATAATTATTCAGCTGATTCAGTGACAATTTTAATCAGAGCATCTGAGATAACTCTGTTGTCCACATCTTTAAAAACTGTTGTGGTCATTAAAGATTGTAAATACTCTGCTCTGGATTTCCAGTCAGGTATTTTAACTTGTGAAAAGACATATTCATTGTTTTTCATCCACTGAGGTTTTGATTTGACTCTAGCAGACCTTCTTGGAACAAAAGAACCTTGTTCATTATCTGACCTTTCTGGAGATTGGGTAGTTATCTCCCTTTCAGAAAGTGTACCATTAGATTCAACTGAATCATGTGACCTTTCAGGTATCATTTCATCAAACATATTTGTTTGGTGTAAACCTGTAGATGTATTTAATTCAATTTCAGAATGAATATTTGAACCTACATCTGGCTGTACATTTTCAGCTCTGTGTAAATTATTATTTGGATCTACTGAAATATTCTCTGTTAACTCAGTAGCTGCAGATTCGTTGATTGTTTTATCAACTACTACTGGTTCGTTATCTTGAGTTTTTGCAATATACAAAGTAAATGATTCATTTTCTGAATCACTAGTTGATTCTATACTATAAGTATCAACTTTATTTGAACTATCTTTGTTCTGAGAAGAGTCTGAATATGTCAGTTTTCTTGTTTTAGGAACTGGTTTCCTTTTTCTAGGGACTGGTTTTGGTTTATCACTATCAAGTGATGTACATATTGGTAGAAGCAAATTCCTATGTAAAACTCTAGTTTTTCCATCACCATTTTGTTTTTTCACTTTATAGACAGGAATGTCAGTATTTGGTTGTGACACAACAACATAGGGGTCATTTTCCCACTTGTCTGACAATTTATGTCTGCCGTCAAAAGCTACAATTTTGACTAATACCAGATCACCTGGCTTTAAAACACTACTTTTTATTTTAACATCATAGTTTTTCTTTTGCTTTTCTTGTGAAGCTTGTATGTGTTTCAAAGCAAGATCATAGGAAAATTTGAGTCTGTCTCTTAAAGACTCAATATATTTTGACTTGGACATATTTTTGCCATTTGTAATACTGTTAAACATTATATCTATAGGGAGATGTGGTTCCCTTCCAAACATCAAAAAGTATGGAGAAAATGATGTACTGTCTTGCTTGGTACTATTGTATGCCTGTACAATTGGCTTAATGTAAGACTTCCAGTCTCGTTTTTCATCTGGATTTAAAGTTCCTAACATTGATATTAAGGTACGATTAAATCTTTCGCACTGACCATTACCCATTGGATGGTATGGAGTTGTTCTTGATTTTTGCATACCAAGTAAGGAACATAATTCTTTAATGACTTTACTTTCAAAGTTAGCTCCTTGATCGGAGTGGATCTTAAGTGGTGTACCGTAGTAAACAATAAAATTCTGATAAAATGTCTCAGCTGTGGTTTTAGCTGTCATATTTCTTGTAGGAATTGCCATAGCAAACCTCGAAAAATGATCAGTAATGACTAAAACATACTCAAAACCACCTTTTGAACGTTCAAGAGTTAAAAAATCAAGGCAAACAAGTTCTAATGGTTGAGTAGTTGAGATGTTTACTAATGGAGCTTTCATATTTGTTGGAGTTTTTCTCCTTATACATCTACCACAATTCTGAATATGGTTTTCTATGTCACGGGTCATACCGTACCAATAAAATCGATCTTTAGCAAGTGAAAGGGTTCTATCTCTACCTTGGTGACCCATCTTATCATGAAGATGAAACAAAACTAGATTGACAAGTGACAGAGGAATAACAAGTTGATGTACAATACCTGTGTCTGTTTTTACATCTCTGTACAACTTATCATCAATAATTGTAAGCTTATCAAAGCATTGAAATAATGCATTACTATAAGGAGTTGGTGGTATTTCATCTTTATGTGGTTTGTATTTATTAAAGACTTGATCAAACCAGTATGATATATCAGGGTCTTGAATTTGTTCTTGGACAATATCAACACTTTGTAGGCTTCCATCATGTATAGCATTGATGTTCATATTGAGAACTTCTTCAGACACTGGAAGAGTTTCAATAAAAGGAACAATATTTGTCATATTACATATGGCACTAACAGAATCTGATGTAACAGTAGTACAGTTCTGTTTTTGTAACAAACCAGGTAGACGAGATAGTGCATCTGCATCTGCATTTGTGTTGCCTGGTCTATACTTCAAGTCAAAATTATAGGCAGACAAGGCTGCAAGCCATCTATGGCCGGTAGCATCGAGCTGGGCAGTTGTTAGGACATAAGTTAAAGGATTATTATCCGTAAAAACAGTAAAACTATGTCCATATAAATAATCTTTAAATTTTTCTGTGACGGACCATTTTAGTGCAAGAAATTCTAATTTGTGCGCTGGGTAATTCCGTTCAGCTTTGCTAAGACTTCTGCTTGCATAAGCTATAACATGTTTAAGTCCATCATCTTTTTGTTGATAAAGAACTGCACCTAACCCATGCAAAGATGCGTCAGTATGTAACTCAAATGGTTTTGAATAATCAGGGTAGGCCAATATGGGATAAGAAGATAATTGATTTTTCAGAAAATTAAAAGCATGTTCTTGTTCTTCTTCCCATTTAAATTCTGGTAATTGTTTGTTGGACATTTTATTTTTACCGCGACTTTTCTTTGTGGGAGTAGGCATGAGATTTAATAAAGGTTTTGCAATTTTTGAAAAATTTTTAACAAATTTTCTATAGTAACCTACAAATCCCAAAAATTGACGGACTTCTTCACGAGTTTTGGGACGAGGCCATTCTTGAACCTTTTTAATTTTCTCTTCATCAGGCTCAATGCCTTTCTCTGATACGATATGTCCAACGTATCGAACACGAGTCTTAAGTAAAGAACATTTCTTTGGTGACAGTTTTATTCCTGCGTCACGTAGTTTATGAAACACTAGACTTAATCGTTCTAAGTGTTCTTCGTAAGTGTTCGAAAATATAATAATATCATCTAAATAGATGAAACAAATTTTTAAATGTAAATCTCCTAAACATTGTTCCATTAGCCTTTGATAAGTGGCGGGGGCATTAGCTAGCCCAAAGGCCATTCTATTGTATTCATAAAAACCGAGAGGGCCAACTGTAAATGCAGTGCGCTCTTTATGTTTTTCTTCAATTTCAATTTGATGATATCCAGATTTCATATCTAGTATTGAAAAATATTTATTTCCAGATAGAGAATCTAAAATTTCATCAATTCTTGGTAAGGAGTAACTGTCTTTAATTGTTCTTTGATTAAGTTCTCTAAAATCAATGCAAAGACGTAGTTCTCCTGTTTTCTTTTTTACAAGAACAACATTTGACGCAAAAGGAGAATGTGACTGTCGAATAATGCCTGCACTTAACAATTGTTGAAGATGATTTCTAACCTCATTAAACATTGATGGAGGTATTCTCCTATACCGTTGTTTAAAAGGGACTTCATTTGACAATTTTATCTGATGTTTAACACATTTTGTAAAACCAACATCTGTGTCACCTTTTGAAAATATATCATTAAAATCATGAATCAACCTAGATAGATTCTGGAAATTTTCCTCTGATAGTTCATCTTTTGGTATATTAATAAGATCTATAATATCAATATCTAAGGATTCATTGAACTTTTGGACATGACAAGCAATATCTTCCACATTTACAGGCTGAGCTTCACAAAGTAAAGCATGTGGAGAGAGAGTTACTGTTCTTGTTGTAATATTGCTTATATGTACTGGTACTACACCATTATGTTGGTGTTTGTATGGTATAAGCACAGGAGAAATGTCTATGTCATTTGGTATTTTTGACTTAGGTGTAGGTTGTAATAATGCACAGACTGGCTGGTAAGGAAGTTCCTTTTGAAGGTAACCTTGTAATACAATATCTGTATTTGGGGGGATGGTAACTTTAGATGGTTCCGCTAATCGTACTAAAGCGAGAACATTTTTGTGTCTTTGTAACTCTTTTTCTCTTAAAGAGATGCATCTAAATGCAAGATACCATGGGGCAAACAAGTTTGCTTCCTGTAAGTATCTAGGACCATGGGATTCTTTGACTATGTTCATTAATTCAGAGATAATATTTGTACCTATTAAGACAGGAACACTGTTGTTATAAGATGTTGTAGGTACAATAAGAAACAAACCATCTATTGACACTTGTTCATTACCTATGCCATTGATTTTCAAAGGACATTGTATATAACCTGAATATGGTAAAGTTTGACCATCTGCACATTCAATGTGCAGAATATCTGTCACAGGTTTCAAAGGCAAATGGTATAAATGTTCTTCATAAAAACTTTGACAAATTGTTGAAATAGCAGAACCTGTATCAACAAGTGCTGTTGTAATGATACTATTAATACCAACAGAGACTTCATTGGTTGTACCTACTAAAGTACATGTTCTGTTAGTTTGTCTATGATTTGTAATATTTTGAGGCCTTTTGTGATAGGATCTTAGATGATCTTTCCTAACTCTACAATGTAAATCAGAATGACCAAATTGATTGCATATTTCACATTTTATTTCTTTAAAACATTCATCAGAAAAATTGGAGCTTTGTTGTGTTTCAGCATCTATGTCTGTTATTTGCTCCGCAATACAGACATCTTCTAGTTTTTTCGATTTTCTGTATTGTAACTAACAGGAGATGGGATTCCTCTGTTGGGATAACCTCCGCTGAAACCTCTGTTGCCTCTGAATGGTCTGCCTCTGTAAGAAAATCCTCTGTTGTAATTTGTTGAATCTCTTGGTGATGGTCTATCATATTCATTGGGCTGTTGTGATTGATTTTTCTGTTGTTGGTAAAATCTACCTCGGGTGTAGTTATTAGCACCTCTGGTATGCTGAAATCTACCATGACTCCTTCCTCCTCTGGTAGAATTATCTCCCCCTGATCTACTCATACCAGACAAAGTATTTTCAAAAGTATTCATCTTCTGGTCCATCCTCTCAATTTTCTTAAGTATGTTTTCTAACATTTTGTTGGTAGGATCTGTTGTAGCAGTCAAAGGATTATGAGCTAGATTTGTTTTTGAAGAACTTTCTGTGTTGCTATTGGCTTTGGAATTTGAGATTTCTAACTCTATTGCTCGAATCTCTTTTCTCAAAACATCAAAATCTTTTACAGTTTCATATTTATATCTGCTAGCATTTTTCAATTCTGAATCTCTCAATCCTGACCAAAATTTTGTTCTTAACATATCATTTCTGGCATCTTTGCTAATATGACCTTTTTCTACAGCTGACTGTAATATTGACTCTAATTTAATTCCATATTCTGCTACAGATTGATTGGCTTCTTGCCGTTGCATATAAAAATTTTGCATGATTGTTTCACTATCATAGACATTGCCAAATACACCTTCCAATTTTTCAATAATGTTTGCAGGAGTTGCCTCCTCTGATAAAGATAGTAGTAATCCCCTAGCTTTTCCTTTCAGAGAATTCCTAATTGCCTGTAATATTATTGGCATAGAGAAATTTCTCTCTTTAAGAATACATCTAACCTCAAATTTCCACACTTCAAAAGATGTTTCAGACTTTTCTTCCCCCGAAAATACTGGTATCTTTGGATGTGATAAAGAAATAGTATTGCTAGGTGGTGAATTGCTAAACATGGGAAAAGAATCTACCCTAGGGACATTAGACATACTGTAAGGCTTTGGTGTGGAGGATCTGGGGATGCCTTGTTCATCCTCTAATTCTGCTTGAGAATGTGTGAGGTTTTCATACTCTTCTTGTGTCAAGATTTTGTATTTAGTATTTTGTTTTAAAAACTGTACCATGGTTTTTATGTCAGCTTGTGTGACTACTGGTTCTACTTGTTCTTCCTTGACAATTTTTTCTGTTTCTTTCTCAGTATCTTTTGCAGCCATTTTTTGACAGAACAAAATATATATACACTCTATTGTTCTATAATTCTACAGTAACTATCAAAAAAAATAATATAACGCACAATGTAAAAGAAACCGCACGATTGCATGCAATATTGTAATTCGATCGACAAAAAAATGCACGCGTAAAATTGCACGAAATTGCACGAAATACACAATATCTGTGTGCACTTGTAAACGTAATCACATAAAAATAGATAAGCAGGAAGGTTGTACCGTATTGAAATATACTTCATACAAAGTAACCAAAAGAACTTGGATATTTTATGACATACAGAGTTATTGACCCTTTGATAACTGATGAGATTTACTCACCTAATTATTGGTAAGATCAATAAACATGGAGATTGACTTTTCTTAATTGATGAGATTAACACACCTAATTAATACCGAGCCAATACGGGTTGAACTTTAGACATAATATATACGACAAGAAAATTTACAAGTTTTACATAAATTAAACTTGACGAACGGAAAATTCCAATCAGAAATTCAAACGCCTGACCACGTCTATAACATGAACTTACAGACACTCACTGTATATACAGAAAATTTAATCAGTCACATTATAGCAATCTTTCTGAACAGTTTCCAACATTTCCTTAATGATGGCCAAACTCAACAGATTACCTGGATGAATTCCATCATAATTTAGTGCCAAATTTACAGAATGTCTCGAATTTTTGCCTTTTACTTTACGTGATCGAAAATAGAACTTACTGACTCTGATGGTATTTTGAGAATTTTCTGAATTGAGTTTTTGAATTTCAGTGTTCAACAAAATAATCTGTTCAGTGGCTTGTTTATCTTCATCCTTAAATTGATCAGGATTTGTGTGCCCCTTAAATTCATTCCATTGACTGATTGATAATAACGGACAGTCTATAATTTTCAGTGTAGCCCAAGGGCTATAGCGATTCACAATCTCATATGCACGTTTATATTGGTCAACCAAGTCACTGACAACTTGTTCAGTGTCTGGATTTTTCAAATTTACAAACTTGCCTGTCTTTTGTGTAATATCACAGGTACCTGACCATAAAAAGTATACAATATTTCTGTGATATCTCAAAGCTGACTCAATATGAGTTTCTATTTGGTCAACTAAAAACTTAGTTTTAGCACCTGGGTGACACCAAAGTTCCAATGGAAATTTACCTTGGTAATTATTTTTAATTGTAAACCCTTTACTGTCGGACACTAGGATTGGTTGTTTAGATTTTAAACCTTGAAGACAAGTAGGGTTACTTACAAATTTTTCTAATTTGTGAAAACTCATGAAATCATAAGATAATTTTAAGGTTGATATTTATGGACTTTTAAATTTAATTCTTATTTATTTGCTTTTTTTTTTTAAAAGTTGTCAATATGTCAATAGTCAAACTTTGTCACTACCTGTATATCAATAGTCTATGACAGTACAGAACAGAGTTTAGTAAAGTCTCAGGAATGATTTGAAATAAGTTTGTTAGCAATTAATGGTTCATTTCACTCTGACTTTCTTGCCTGTATTTAAATATTTCAAATTGAAACCAAAAATAAAAATATTAAATTCAGAACAAAATAAAGAAGTGCCCCAAAAAAAAATTCAAAAAAAAATACTGTCTGGTATTTGTAAACACTAAAGCATGCTATATTCTATAAAACAAATAATAAAATGTGCACATATAACTAAATACTTGCGTATACGCCAAACTATTATATTGAAGAGATTTTCAGTCAGAAGAAAGATGCACAATCATGATGATCACAGTATTTTCCACCAAGTTCGGTCAACTCTTCTAGGCAAAGTCATTGAGTCAATCCACTTTTTTTCCATCGATGTCCCAGTATTACCAGTTTCACCAGTCCCAACGTGGGCGCCATTTTGTAACAGGGGTCAGGTAAAGATGTTAAATATAACCAAGACACCTGCGGGTTCGTTGATGGTGATTTTATTTGTTAATGTAGATGATAATATCTGTGGATAATATCATGGATAATAATACCCTGTAAATATACATATAAATAGTATTAGTACAATTTAATATAATCAGGATGACAATTCTTTATACATGCAATATACTCATAAAATCATAATACATTCTTACTATGCATAGTTTGAAAGAGTTATTCCCCTTTTCACAGCATTTTATAAAAACTTGTACAATTTATATATATATTCCTTTGAAACATATATTGAATTGTTTAACATTATTTATTACAATCATTAAGTGAATTCTAAGTCCACTTATTAATTAAGAAAATATAAAAATAATAAGTACATTTGTAAAAATATGAAATGTACCTGTTTATGGAACAGAGTGCCTCATCAGGTACTTTTGTTTTAACAACAATTACTGGCACTTTATCATTGTATGTACTGTAATAAAATAATATCATTCACTCTCAACTCTTGCACACTCAATATTTTCATTAGTTTATTAATTTCAGATAATTCAGATAAATCAGATTTGAAATATATTTTGTTAATAAGTAGAAGTAAATAAGTTACTTACATATTAGGATCTGGTTGCCAGTTCACAGTAAAAGTTATAATTTATATATGAGAATCATGTCTTCTCAGTCTGAAAGCAATCTGAATAATGTCTTTGTCTCATGTCCAGAATTTGGAGGTAAAAGTTTTGACCAATAGGATTAAAGAAAGTTGAATTCTACTCAGGTAGCTTATTACAGGTGTAGGGATAAAACAAGGAGTGGATCTAAGGTTTTAGCTGATTGTTTATTTTATTTCAATTAGTTTGTTTTATTTAATTTATTTAATTATTTTATTTGATAAATTATTTTATTAAATATTATTGATATTTGATTTTAAATTATTTGTCTTTGTCAATAATGATTGACACACAGATTAATACATGCACTTCAGAGTTTAAAATCAGTTGTGGCATATTCATAAATGTATAATTAATAAATTATACATTTGAATATCATAATAATTAAAACAACATAAAACTATCACTATTACAATATAATCAAGTGCCTCCGTGATTTAGTTGTATGTTGCTCGCTTAGCAAGCGAGAGTCCCGGGTTCAATCCCCGGATGATTCTCTTTTTTTTTTTTTGTTAATTTCTTTTTTTTTTTTTTTTGGATTTACTAAATGATACTATTCAACATGTGAAATGAAAAAGTTATGATGTCTGGCGTGTACAAACTCATAAAATCATTATTACAGTGTGATAAATATTCTATATAAAAAGAATCTTCTATACACATATTACAGAATAAGCAATCAAATCTTTATATCCATACTGGCATTTTTTATTTGCTTCAATATACATGTATACATTTAATAATTCTACAAATACAGAGGGCAGTGAGACCCCCCCCCCCCAAACTGCACATGCTCTTCTTTTTTTCCCTAAGCGGGGGACACAAATTCTCCAAATTAGCTTGTTTGAATTTATTATGATTTTTATTATTAACCTTTTGATCTTGACGGTTAAAGAAGATTTAAAAAAAATTACAATAATTATTACTAGAATTATGTACATGTACTATTTACTTTACTAGTAATACGCATTTGCAATTAAATATACAAAGCCTCGCAAAGATACAATTTCTCATTCCTTTATCAAACAATATTCGGGACTTAAGAAAAAGGTACCTCCTTTAAACGACAAGCGTCAAGTAAATGTATGTAGATACATGTAATTTATAAGCGATCTACATAGTCTGTTATTCGGATAAAGAGTTCTGATGCTTCTTTTACTGTGTTTGGTGGGTACAGTGTAATTCAAACCGTTTTCCATTCTTATTTGAATATCAATAGCTTCAAATTCCATTGAATCACCATTTGCAGAGGGTAGGCACAATTTTCTTGTTCTATGCCATTCAGATTATCAGGTACAGGCATTTTGTAATCTCTTGTTTGGTAAATTTCGGGCAGAAAATACATAACATCTGGTTTTCCAGACGGACAATCTGCATTGCGGTTTCTTCTAGTCGTGTGTTCATTCCAATGCTGTATAAACTCTGTTCAATTCTCTGGTGATAATTGGTAAGAAACAATACCTAGCACACTCCAGGTGAACTATGTCGGATGTGTCAAAAACAAATTATCCATATTCTTAGAGTAATTTATCCAAAAATTGCCATACATTTCTCGTAAACGCTGCCAAAATCGCCCGATCTATCCTTGTATTTCTATATGACAATCTATATCTAAAACTTGATAGTCCTTGCAAGGGATCCTGGTGATTCCATCGCAAAGCGTATTGCAAAACTCGAACTATGGGGTACCCCTGTCTACGTCTACGGGAAACCCGTTTATTTCTTTGATATAATCTATTTAAAATTTGGATATATACTCAGAGTTTTTGTTAGAACTGCAAGCTCTGAGCCAGAGAATACGTCTTGAAAAGCCATCTACACAGCTATGAATGGAAATTCCGAATGGTTTTAACTTGTTCCAGCCATCTAGATGAAAACAAAAATTAGGCCCTTCGTTAATGTACCTTCTACGCTGACGACGTTGTCTACGCCTTTTTACATCTTCTGCGTCCAAAACAGTTAAGAATGCAAGGCGCACCGGTACCAATTCACAAGACACATTGAGGTTATGGTCGATTAGCAGATGTCTCCTCATTCCTCTAAAGCTAATGTCACCCCCGAGCCTGAAAGTTCACGTAGAATAGCCGTTACAATGTCCTCCAAACGTGGCTGGTTGTTTCGTCTCGTCATATTCATTTCCCTTAAAACTCGCTGAATTTGTCTCGCACTAAGAGCAATGTTATGTCTGCTCGCAAGATATAAATCCAGTGATTTCCTGAATAGTATAACCAGAGTGGTAATAAACGGCTATCATCTCATTCCTACTGAGGGGTAGTCCGTCCACAACCAAACGTTGAGCCATAGCAGGTGTATAGATATTTTTCACCCATAGTATTTTTGTCGCTGAAAAAAAGGGGGGAAAAATACTTTGTACACAATGAATTTTTGTTTTGCTTTCTACATGTGTAAATGTACATCAAACTAAATCAGTCAATAAATACCTCACGATTTGGCTTGGAAGAGTTTATTATATTAACAATTTGCAATTCAATTAAACTTATGTAAGATAGTGAAGTACTAAAATAACTATCAAATAATATATAGCTACATGATGTACATATATTATTTAAGAATTGGACACTCTGACCAAAAGAGAAATTGATCCCAAGAATTATTATCAGTTAGGATTATACAAAAGACCAGATTAATCAACCAAAAGATCTTCATTACATCCAATATCAGTTTTATATCAGATCTATAAAACAAAGTTTTACCTGTCAGTTGTGTAGAGACAAGATGAACATTCAGAGGTTTAGTTTCTCATTCACAGCAACCACAAATATCCTCTTTCAAACAAACAGCATGCCATCATAAATATTTGGCATGTTTACATAAGTTACATGTCAACATATTCATCTTGCATGTCAACATAAATTAATAAGTTGCATTTTACATAAATAAGTTGCATGTCAACATATTTATCTGGCATGTCAACATAACTAAGTTGCATGTCGACATAAATAAGTTGCATGTCAACATATTTATTTCACAGTGACTTTTTCGTCTGTGAAGTTTGGGGAAATTAGCCTGGTAGGATAGCTACTCGCTTTTTCTACTGTAATGCTAAATTGGCAAAGAGAAACAATTCCGATTAAAGTTGAACGATGTTTATTGTAAAGTCAGCAGATAGAAAGTGAAATTTTTATAAAAGTTGTTACACAAAAAAAAAAAATCGCAATAAACAGGTACAAGTAATTATCGAGTAAACAATGTCAGATAAGTAAATAACTTTTGAAACATCCTGTAGCGAAACCCGCTAAGAGAAGGTACGATTACTAAACAACAAATAAAGATCGATCGATTACGTGAAATCAGTCATGCATAGCGCTTACCAAAGTTTTTACAGTTACAAAAGTTAAAAATCAAAAGTAGACGATAAAATCAGAAAACTTACAAACATTTAACTCCAAAGACAATGTTCACAAAACTTCGGGAAAATTTAGTTACCTTCTCTGACTAGAGAGTTCCGAACAGGGAACATAATTCATAAGCGGTAAAATTAAATTGCCAAAAATTTATAAAAATAGAAAAATTCCAAAAACGCTATTTCGTGAACAATTCAACAAAGAAATGATTGCTAATAATGTAATTATATAATTCTAAACATTACTTGAACATTAGATGAAACAAGCAATTTGAAATTAATAAAACATTTCAGATATTTAAAAAAAATGAAGTGTAAGTCAAATGAATAACGTAATTTATCCTAATTCCGTATCAAAAATACTTTATGGGAAATCATTACAATATTAATTAAAAATAACTATAATGAAATTAAATCTAATCTTTAACTTTCAAATAAAATAACACAAGCTTACCTAAATTGGCAAAGAGAAACAATTCCGATTAAAGTTGAACGATGTTTATTGTAAAGTCAGCAGATAGAAAGTGAATTTGCTAAATTCACAATCTATCCGGACTCTACATCGGAATTGAACTCTTGACCAATCAGGAAGCTTGTTACAAAAATTACTACAGGTAAGTCGGCAATTTCTTTTGATAGGCCTGACACTGATTACTTACATTATCAAAGAGCCGAAAGGTGATGAAGTCAATTAGCTAAATTTCCGTTTTGAGTTTTTAACAATAGGAAGATTAGGTGAAGCCGAAACAAAATAAACAAGATTCTAAAAAGTAAAAATAATTTAATACCTGTGTCATAGCAAAGTGTCAAGCCGATCTCGCCAAGAATTAGCCAACAAAAAGGCCGAAATACAAAAGAATTTTACAGTTTATTTAGTAGATAAAATAATTGTTTCACAATCTGTCATGAGTAAATTGATTTCCGAAAGGTGACAGATTGCTCAAATTCCGCATTTAATGGATTCAAGAAAGCGTATATTTTTTTGTGATACAGAAAAATAAAAATTGAAATTATTTTAAGAAAACTTGATGAAATTAAACAAAATTGAAATTAAGAAAAAGGAAATTATTATATTATATGAATTTTAATTCATTACAATTTGACATTTTAAATTTGCTTAAATTTTTATGAAATTAATTTCCTTTTTCTTAATTTCAATTTTGTTTAATTTCATCAAGTTTTCTTAAAATAATTTCAATTTTTATTTTTCTGTATCACAAAAAATATACGCTTTCTTGAATCCATTAAATGCGGAATTTGAGCAATCTGTCACCTTTCGGAAATCAATTTACTCATGACAGATTGTGAAACAATTATTTTATCTACTAAATAAACTGTAAAATTCTTTTTTATTTCGGCCTTTTTGTTGGCTAATTCTTGGCGAGATCGGCTTGACACTTTGCTATGACACAGGTATTAAATTATTTTTACTTTTTAGAATCTTGTTTATTTTGTTTCGGCTTCACCTAATCTTCCTATTGTTAAAAACTCAAAACGGAAATTTAGCTAATTGACTTCATCACCTTTCGGCTCTTTGATAATGTAAGTAATCAGTGTCAGGCCTATCAAAAGAAATTGCCGACTTACCTGTAGTAATTTTTGTAACAAGCTTCCTGATTGGTCAAGAGTTCAATTCCGATGTAGAGTCCGGATAGATTGTGAATTTAGCAAATTCACTTTCTATCTGCTGACTTTACAATAAACATCGTTCAACTTTAATCGGAATTGTTTCTCTTTGCCAATTTAGGTAAGCTTGTGTTATTTTATTTGAAAGTTAAAGATTAGATTTAATTTCATTATAGTTATTTTTAATTAATATTGTAATGATTTCCCATAAAGTATTTTTGATACGGAATTAGGATAAATTACGTTATTCATTTGACTTACACTTCATTTTTTTAAATATCTGAAATGTTTTATTAATTTCAAATTGCTTGTTTCATCTAATGTTCAAGTAATGTTTAGAATTATATAATTACATTATTAGCAATCATTTCTTTGTTGAATTGTTCACGAAATAGCGTTTTTGGAATTTTTC
The DNA here is from genome assembly GCF_033153115.1 of Saccostrea echinata. Classification (NCBI taxonomy): domain Eukaryota; kingdom Metazoa; phylum Mollusca; class Bivalvia; order Ostreida; family Ostreidae; genus Saccostrea; species Saccostrea echinata. The sequence continues at coordinate 3,836,760 of NW_026889795.1, read as the reverse complement.
TATTTTTATAAATTTTTGGCAATTTAATTTTACCGCTTATGAATTATGTTCCCTGTTCGGAACTCTCTAGTCAGAGAAGGTAACTAAATTTTCCCGAAGTTTTGTAAACATTGTCTTTGGAGTTAAATGTTTGTAAGTTTTCTGATTTTATTGTCTACTTTTGATTTTTAACTTTTGTAACTGTAAAAACTTTGGTAAGCGCTATGCATGACTGATTTCACGTAATCGATCGATCTTTATTTGTTGTTTAGAGATTGTTATAGTTAGTTTTAAATTCTATGAATTCTAAAACTTTAATGTAACATTTATTTCGCATGTCCGACGGTCAGAAAAATTGTGTAGATACATGTATAAGATCATTGGCCTTGTCATGATTTGCTCTTTTAAGGAGCGTTTTTTTTTCTAAATTTTTTAATAATTTGTGCATAAATAATTTTAGAGAGTGTTACTTTTGTCTATTGATTATGGTGTTCTGCAGGTTTCATGCATTTCACTCGACCCAGTAAATCAACATTAAGTCATTTTCTGTCTAAATATATTATTTCAAATGAATTTGATGCATTGGAAATGAAATTCAAACAAACAGAAGCACGGAAAAGGGGGGGGGGATGTCTTTTACCATGCCAAGAAAAGGTACGCATGCTAGTTTTAGAGCGAACTCAATAAAAGCGGAATTAGCGTTAATCTGTGATTTTTCCCCAGGGAGATGTGTGCGAGGCAATTAATGTCAGCAGTTTTGAGGGAAGAATCTTAAGTTTTACTGGTTTGAAATTAAAGCTAGAATACTTACTATTTAGAAGCCTTTGCACCTTTTTTCCTGTTGTTTTTTTTTTAAAGGGGGGGGGGGATTTTCCATGCAAATCATATGCGGTTAAAAAAGTTTAAAAAAAAAAAAAAGGAAGAAAAAGAAAGTGAAATAAATTGTAGTGAACTAATTAATTGTTCAGTAAAAATTAGACGCCTTTCAAATTTTTCAGTGTTTATATATCAAAATATTTTTTTCCTAGTATAAATTAACATCGGGCACGATGAACTTGGTTGTTGTGGAAGTATTGCGCCTTATTAAGGTATCATAGCGGTAATTGACCAATGAAAATGAACTTATTCAATTGTAGTTTCATACATATAAAATTATTATTTTTTCCTTTTGAATTTTTTTTTTAATTTCCTACCAGTCTATTTTTACAATTTTGGTACCTGTGTCTAGTGCATTTTACATATTTTGTAAATAAATAAAGGTTTTTGACAGGAACTATTTTTTTTCAGGGCATAGGAGGCTACTTCCTGGGGTAGAAGTTTATTTTTCTTTGACTAAGAAAACGGAAAACTTAGGATCCATCCCCTCAAATCTGCTGCCGTTAATTGTTTCGCCAGCGTTAGGGGAATATGGGTGATTTGCATCAATTACACTTTTATTGACTCCATCGCTGTGGAAAAATGGACGGGATTTCTTGGCATGTACTAGATTTACCGCTTTTGGGCAGGTGACAATGCTAATTCAACAAATTAAACGTAATTTTGTCGAAACTTTTATGCATTTGGGAATTAATATCAACCTATAAAAGGAGCCTGAAAAATTTGAAGAAATTCTGTGCATCGCTAATAAAGATATCGATGAAAAATCGAAATCCGGGACAGTCGGGTGTCGGGAAGACTAGGTTTACCGCTTGCCCGTCAGTACTTTGATTTTCCCTGGTTTGTGGCAAGCGGTAAATCTAGTCTTCCCGACTCCCGATGCCCGACTCCCGACGGTCCCGTGTTTTGGTTTTTTGGTGATTACTTTTTTATCGATGCACAGAAATTCTTCAAACTTTTCAGGCACCTTTTCTAAGTTTAAATGAATTCATTAATACATAAAAACCTTAACCAATTTTCGTATTTAATACTGGATCAGCAGTATCACCTGCCAAAAAGCGGTAAATCTAGTACTCTGTTATAAATGCGAAAACCAAAGACGGACATCGATGTTTTCGTAGAATCGCGATTAAATACAACAAATTGAAGTATAATTTTTTAAAGAAATAAAAGGAAAACCTCATTTACATGCCAGTTAATTTGCATGCACAAAAAACCCACATTTTCCCTTTTTTTCTTGTAGAACTCTTTGCCACAACATGTTTGTGTTCTCAGTCTCTACGACGTGGACGTGGTTCTACCTTAGAGCCCCCTTCTTTTATTTTATTTGTTTTTTCTTCTTTTTCTTTCAAATGTGAATTAAGAACCCTCTCTACACTGCACAGTAAAGAGTTCTGATCCTATTGTATTTTTCTGCAGTTAGAGTGATCTGCCCTTAGATCTAAATTCCAATAAATTAAAATTTACAGTATATTACTCAATTTGTAATCAGTTCAAGCATTCATAACATTTTAAATAGCCAAGATAAATTAATTGAACACTTTATTCGCGTGTATTTTCTCCACGGAAGTAAACAATAGTGATTTCTGTTCATCGATACTTGATTGTCTTTGAACATTTTTCCTGGAGGTAAATGCCACGTACCATATATTGAAAATTAAATTGATAAGCTCAATATTTACAACTTTATTCAATATAATTTTCTCAATGTCCAAAAAAACATTTTGCACTGGTGTATAGAGGGTCCTTAACCTTTTATTTATTTTAAGTTTTTCCTTTCTTTTTTCTTTTTTTTAAATTATAGTTAATTATATAATCGTTTCTTTCTAAATTCAAAAGCTTTGTATCGTAAGAAATTTGTTATCTAGAACATTTTTTATGTAATATTCTATAATTTTCAATCTAATTAAAATGTTATATTTTATATTCCATTTTAGCCCCATTTTTTGTAATTACGTTTGCTTTATGACTTAAAACACATTAATTCTAATAATATGCTTTTTTGAGACCGCAGCAAAATTGGAAATATGCAGCTTACGTCATTTCCATCTGTCGCAGTCAAACACTTGATGATATATAATGAAATGGGCGGGTACAATTTGACACGGACGTCTGCGAAAACATTGGATTGAAATTGCAATTCGAAATTCATTTTCAATCACCTGAGCTATTTTTTGTAAACTTATAATATATGATCGAAACGACAAATAATTTCAGTTCCCAAATACGTATAGTTTGAAATTAATGTATAACAATTTTCTATCCAATATTTTGAGGACACGCAAAATTTATAGTAGTTATATTCTTTTAGGGGGTCGGCCATTTGATTCTAGAAGGAGGGCTGGCAAATTTTGTCGAATCAGATTATTTATGATTATGCCTCACATAAAAGAATTTATTTATTATTTGTAGGAGGACAAAAGATTTTATGGATTATAATAGAATTATTTTTTTCTATTGATAACACCAATTATTCCCGCATTCACTGAAATCTTTTTGAGAAAAAAATATCTTCCCAATCAATATCAATATTTTTTTGATTATCTTTAATATCTACGAAACCTCACGTCTCCATTATGTATCAATGTCCGTCTTTGGTTTTCGCATTTATAACAGAGTAACTAGATTTACCGCTTTTTGGCAGGTTATACTGCTGATTCAGTATTAAATACGTAAATTTGTTAAGGTTTTTATGTATTAATGAATTCAGTTAAACTTAGGAAATGTGTCTGAAAAGTTTGAAGAATTTCTGTGCACCGATAAAAAAGAAATCGCCAAAAAACCAAAATCCGGGACCGTCGGGAGTCGGGAAGACTAGATTTACCGCTTGCCCTGGTTGGTACGTGCCTGGATTCGTCATGTTTTGCAGGTAAACCAGGTGGGTTTCATTTGTAGAGACATTTCCAAGTAATCGGTAACACTGGATAAAGAAAATTCGAATATAGATCTATATTGATCACTATAAGACAGAATGGGGACTTAATTTAAATTAGCGGCTATGATATCAAATACTGCGTTGGCCTAGTGGGAAGCCGGAAGTACAATCATGGTACGCTAAATTAACACTAATTCTTTGCTATATCTACTATGAATACTACTAGTACACCAGGTACTTGTATAATGTGATGTTAGTAAACTTTTTATTTAGATTTCAATCGAAAAAAGTTATTTAATTAAAAATCTACTTTCGTTTTTGATAAACAGGTTGGGCACACCCCACCAAATGGTCATTTATCCCCCGTTTGGTGGACAATCTCCCATATCGGAGACGAATTTTACTGATCATTTGGGAGAGAAAAATGGTTGTCTTCAATTCCATAGAATGGCATGGAATGGCGCATAATTTTAAACCATGTGGAATAAAATAAAGATATTTATCGGTGTTTTGAGTGAAAAAAATCGGAAATTCAACGTGTAATTTTTTGCGCAGAGTCGTTCAAAAATTTGACAAAAAATGTCACGTATGTAAACAAGTACAACGTTTCTCCATTTTTACTTAAAAAGAAAATTTCCTCCTTCTTCAACGATGCTGCACCTGTCAATCATGTTCTTCATTTCTCTTTCGATTATCCGGGCAACCAATCAAAAAATGCAAACCAATAAAAACGATGATCTTTTTTTAACCTGGTCAAAAGTCGGATTTTACTACGGAGGCACATTAGTGTCAATTTTCAATTAGAAAATCAAAAGAAAAATAAGTTTTCGCCTTTATTTCGTTTTATTTTGTATGCAATAGCTTTGTTCTCTATAAAAATAGTAAATGAAGTTAGATTATGATAAAATTATTGTTTTAAAACGATGTACTTCGAACGAATACAAGAATAATTGCAAAAGTCACTTTGTAAATCTTTTATTGAAAATTATTTATCAAGTATATTAAATTCATCAGTAATATACATATTAAACCACAAAACGTCGTATGGAATATGCAACTTCATCCTAAAAGAAAAATAACAACAGATATTACGTTCAACCATAGAAAAATTTAACTTTATAGCAATAAGTGCCCACCGTACCAGTAAAGTAATGAGAAGCTCGTGTTTAACGGGATTTTATGGAAATAAATATTGACGAAGATCCAAAAAGCGATTGAAACTTAACTTATCAAGAGTTCAACCACTGGATAAAATAGAATTTTTATCCTACTAGACACAATCAATTTTTTTTTTGATCGAGTGATCAAGAAGTTCGACTGTTACGGACAACTATGGGTATCGTTTTTAGGAAGTTATGGAGAAATTGCACATGGGAAATCGACCGAACTATGTTAATTGTGCGACGAATATGTTCACTAAAATTCCCCAATGCCTAAGTAAATGCGCTTTTGCTTTATTTTAATAAAATTTGGAATAGAATAAAGAAGTCCACCATTTGGTCAGTAAAATTCGTCTCCGATATGGGAGATTGTCCACCAAACGGGGGATAAATGACCATTTGGTGGGGTGTGCCCAACCTGATAAATTCTGTTGACGACTGGCGCCATATTGTCATTATACAGGTTGGGCACAATTCCTTTTTAGCTCACCTGAGCCGAAGGCTCAAGTGAGCTTTTCTGATCGAAATTTGTCAGTTGTCTGTTGTCGTTGTTGTTGTCGTTAACTTTTCATATTTTCATCTTCTTCTCTAGAACTACTGGGCCAATTTCGATCAAACTTGGCAAAGAACCTCCTTGGGGGAAGGGGATTCAAGTTTGTTCAAATAAAGGGCCACGCCCTCTTTCAAGGGGGAGATAATAAAGAATTAGTGAAAAATTAATAGCATCTTTTAAAAATCTTCTTCTCAAGAACCACAGGGCCAGGAAAGATGAAACTCATGTGGAAGCATCCTCAGGTAGTGTAGATTCAAGCTTGTTCAAATCATGACCCCCAGGGATAGGGCGGGGCCACAATGGAGGATCAAAGTTTTACTTAGAAATATATAGGAAAAACCTTCAAAAATCTTCTGCTCAAGAAAAGCAAAGCCATGATGAGTCATATTTATATGGAAGCATCCTCAGGTAGTGTAGATTCAAGTTTGTTCAAATCATGACCCCCGGGGGTAGGGCAGGGCCACAATGGAGGATCAAAGTTTTACATAGAAATATATAGGAAAAACCTTTTAAAAATCTTCTTCTCAAGAACAGCAAAGCCATGATGAGTCATATTTATATGGAAGCATCCTCAGGTAGTGTAGATTCAAGTTTGTTCAAGTCATAACCCCTGGGGGTAGGGCGGGGCCACAATGGAGGATCAAAATTTGACATAGAAATATAAAGGAAAATATCTACTTCTGAAGAACTGTAAAGCCATTATTAGTTATTTTGATATGGAAGCATCCTCAGGTAGTGTATATTCAAGTTTGTTAAAATGATGACCCACGGGGATAGGGTCGGGCCACAATGGGGGATTGAAAATTTTACATAGGAACTTATAGGAAAATATCTTCTTCTCATGAACTGAAAATCATGTTTAGTCATTTTGATATGATAGCATCCTCAGGTAGTGTAAATTCAATTTTGTTCAAATGATGACCCCCGGGGGTAGGGTGGGTCCCAATGGGGGGTAGAAAGTTTTACATAAGAACATATAGAAAAAATATTTCTTCTCAAGAACAGAAAAGCTATGTTTAGTCATATTGATATGGAAGCATTCTCAGGTAGTGTAGATTCAAGTTTGTTCAAATGATGACCCCTGGGATAGGGAGGAGCCACAATGGGGATCAAATTTTTACAAAGGAATATATGGGAAAAATTTTTTAACCCCCCCCCCCCCCAAACACCCCCCGGTTTCTTTTCTATACTGAACTGATTTGGGCTTTTGCCTAGCCAATGTGCTCAGGTGAGCGATGTGGCCCATGGGCCTCTTGTTTCAGCATGTTACGCTAAAAGGGAATTGTTCCTCTTTTCAGTAATAAAAAACATTACTGTATGCGGGAATTTTCGTCATATTTTTAGCTCACCTGAGCCAAAGGCTCAAGTGAGCTTTTCTGATCAAAATTTGTCCGTTGTCTGTCGTTGGTGTCGGCGTTGTCGTCGGCGTTGTAAACTTTTCACAATTTCATCTTCTTCTCCAGAACCACTGGGCCAATTTCAACCAAACTTGCCACAAAGCATCCATGGGTGAAGGGGATTCAAGTTTGTTCAAATGAAGGGCCATGCCCTCTTTCAAGGGGAGATAATAGAGAATTGGTGAAAAATTAATAGCATCTTTTAAAAATCTTCTTCTCAAGAACCACAGGGCCAGGAAAGATGAAACTCCTGTGGAAGCATCCTCAGGTAGTGTAGATTCAAGTTTGTTCAAATCATGACCCCCGGGGATAGGGCAGGGCCACAATGGAGGATCAAAGTTTTACATAGCAATGTATAGTAGTGGTGTTCCAATCATCGATTATAATCGAAAATCAGTCGATTGCTGGCATAATCCAAGCGCTCGATTACATAATTTTTATTCTGATTAATCAGGTTTTTTTTTTTATTTTACAAGCGTAATAGTTATTAGCCAAATATTCCAGCCACGACTTGTCTATTAACTTATCTGTGTATCGTAATGGCGCAGACGAACAGACATTGTATTCATACCCGGGTAACAACATTCATTCCTGGGTATGGATGTACTTTGGATTCTACAAAATGAACGAAGAACCAGCTGGACTACATAGAACGTTCGGTTGTTAAAATGATATTGTCCTAAGGACTAGGGCTTGTCCCAAGACACAGTTAAATTATTCTAACTACAGCTGGAACACCACAGAAAGTAATTATTCACCCATTCTTACCATTTAATAAACTAAATTGACAGACTTTGTAAATGTCCAATTATAATTGATAATTAGTTAGTTACAGTAGACCTATCATCGATTATGAAATTCTTACGGATTCCCATCACTAATATATAGGAAAAACCTTTAAAAATCTTCTTCTCAAGAACAGCAAAGCCATGATGAGTCATATTTATATGGAAGCATCCTCAGGTAGTGTAGATTCAAGTTTGTTCAAATCATGACCCCCAGGGGTAGGGTGGGGCCACAATGGAGGATCAAAGTTTTACATAGCAATATATAGGAAAAATCTTTAAAAATCTTCTTCTCAAGAACAGCAAAGCCATGATGAGTCATATTTATATGGAAGCATCCTCAGGTAGTGTAGATTCAAGTTTGTTCAAATCATGACCCCCGGGGTAGGGCGGGGCCACAATGGAGGATCAAAGTTTTACAAAGAAATATATAGGAAAAATCTTTAAAAATCTTTTTCTCAAGAACAGCAAAGCCATGATGGGTCATATTTATATGGAAGCATCCTCAGGTAGTGTTGATTCAAGTTTGTTCAAATCATGACCCCCGGGGGTAGGGTGGGCCACAATGTAGGATCAAAGATTTACTTAGAAATGTAAAGGAAAAATCTTTAAAAAAAATCTTCTTAGGAACACAAAGCCATGATGGGTAATATTTATGTGGAAGCATCCTCAGGTAGTGTAGATTCTATTTTGTTCAAATCATGACCCCCGGGGGGTAGGGCAGGGCCACAATGGAGGATCAAAGTCTTAAATAGAAATATATAGGAAAATATCTTCTGAAGAAGAACTTCAAAGCCATGATGATAAGTCATTTTGATATGGAAGCATCCTCAGGTATAGTGTAAATTCAATTTTGTTCAAATGATGATCCCCAGGGGTAGGGTGGGGCCCAATGGGGATTGAAAATTTTACATAGGAACATATAGGAAAATATCTTCTTCTCAAGAACTGAAAATCATGTTTAGTTATTTTGATATGGAAGCATCCTCAGGTAGTGTAAATCCAGGAATTTCGTAACGGGGTGGGAATAGAGGCAGTGGGTCTGGGGGCTGTATTGAAGCCCCCAGTGGGTCTAGAGCAAGGCCTTGGTGGGGGTCTGGGAAGCTGACAAATTCTTACAAAGAAGAGATGTTTTTCCTTGATTTAAGGATAATGGACATATAAGTTCTACATAAAAAAAATTCAAACGGGGGCGCATGCCCGGCGCGCTGGCCCTGGATCCATCTTTGTGGGGGTAGGGTGGGGCCCAATGGGGGCTCGAAAGTTTTACATAAGAACATATAGAATAAAAAATATTTCTTCTCAAGAACAGAAAAACTGAGTTTAGTCATAGTGATATGGAAGCATCCTCAGATAGTGTAGATTCAAGTTTGTTCAAATGATGACCCCTGGGATAGGAGGAGCCACAATTGGGGATCAAATTTTTACAAAGGAATATATGGGAAATTTTTTTTAAACCTTATCAAGTACAACAAAGCCATTTGTTAAATTGACATGGAAGGTAGTTTAAAATACAAGCCCCCCCCCCCCCCCCCCCCCCCCCCCCCGTTTTGACATTTTGCCTAGCTAATGTTCTCAGGTGAGCGATGTGGCCCCATGGGCCTCTTGTTAAATAATGCCCCAAATCCGTTTATTAAATAAGAAGTGCAAAAAATACGATGTGATGTGTTTTAACTTTTAATTATTACAGATTGGGACCACTCGCCCAAATGGGATGTAACCAGGGTTATGTATAGTGTATTATTAGAATATTAAATGCAATTTGCACTGCTTTCATATCTGTGAGTATGTGGTATGAAAGACTTTGTGTGATTGTGGTATTGTTATTTTTTAATTAGGCACTGGACAGACGGTCACATGACTTTACAATTCTATTCACTAAATTCCCACTTTCTTTTACTAACAACGGGCACTCCTTGCCTAGCCATTGAATTGGGTAGACGTAACTTCCAAACAGATAGCAATATTTGTTACTTTGCTAGAAATTTAAGTTATAAAATGTTTTCCTAAGTAAGGTCTAGTATGTTTTAATTGTCTGTCTAAATGTTCGTCTATGTGTTTTATGTCGTCTATATGTTTGTGTAATAATATTGTAATATTTCAGGTTTTTCACCGTATTTGTTTACCATCTTATTAAATATTTGAACCTGAACCAGTCTCAGTTTTCTGATATATCAACCACTGGCTACAGGGATATAATTGCCCATTTGGGATATAATATCCCAAATGGAATATAAATTTACAGTGCAAAAAATGGATTTTTTTATTTTGGCAATAAGTAGCATAAATTCACATCAGTATACTTAAAATGGAATAACTTTTGGCAAGGAAGTTTTTCTGCAATGCTACAGTTTGTTAGATTGATCCCCGAGAAGTTAAAGAACTTCAGAGGGATTAATCTCCTCAGCAATGGGCATACATAAAATCTTGTTAACCAAAAATTATTCCTTTATTAGTATCTTTATGTTATTTATAGCCAAAATAAAAATTTTCATTTTTTGCACTGTAAATTTAGATCCCATTTGGGATATTATATCCCAAATGGGCAATTATATCCCGTTTGGGAGAGTGGTCCTAACCTGCGTATTAAACCAACCTCGCTGACAAAAAGTTTTGGTCCTTTGGTGCTGCAGACAGGAGTAACGTGAGATTTAATAGTACGACATCATGAGTATTCTTCCAACCGATGTGAATATTTCCCATATAAGTATACTATTATTTGTTCAAAATCGAAAAATTTCTTAGCTTGGTTTCATAGAGGTGACATCTTTTGAACATGCATAGGAATTTAAACTCACACACAGCAGTAATCCACGACTTTTACTTTAATTTTCCCTGTTAATAAATGATTCATTTTAAAACCATCTTTGAATGACTATCTTTTAAAATTTATATTTCTTATTATTATTTTCATTTGTAAAAAGAAGCAGTGGTATTAAAAATTTAATTTTATAATGTCTGAGAAAGAAATGATATAAAATTAAATTAGAACAAATAATTTCATGTATGAATTAGCAAGTGCTAAACGTATTCAATATCACAATTCTAACACAGATAAGCTTCCGTAAGAAATCTATATCATAGAAATAGTTCATCACTCTTTTTCAGCTTTTTGCAGCGATAAATATGTAGTTTTAAGCATACATACACTTAATAGACTATAAGTATTTAGAGGATGTGAAAATATTCTTGCACTTAATCTTTTATTCAAAGCAAACACGAGAATAGATGGTAAACGAGTGAAAATTCCCATATACAATAATGTTTTTTAGCTCACCTCAACAAAGTTAGGGGAGCTTATGTAATACCCTCGGCGTCGACGTCCCAGGTTAAAGTTTTTGGAGCAGTTTTCTTTTCAAGTACTTCTCTGCCCTGTATTAATCAGAGATGCATGGAGGATGCTTCTAGTGTGTTTCATTGTACCAGGCAAGGTTTCAAATGCTGCAATTTCAGCTAAAGAATGACCAGGTTAATGTTTTTGGAGCAGGTGAAAGTTTTTGGAGAAGGTTTCATTTCCAAGTAACTATAGACCCTATATTGACCAAACTTGCATGGATGATACATCTATGTATGGACCCTACTGACCTTGCTTCAGATGCTGGATCTGACCTAAATTTTCTAGATGGATGACAAGGTTAAAGTTTTGGGAGCAGATCTCCATTCCAAGTAACTTTAAGTCCTTTGTTAACCAAACTTGCATGTATGATACATTTAAGGATGCACACTACTGGACTTGCTTCGAATGCTGGATCTGTCCCACATTTTACGGATGAGTGACCCGGTTAAAGTTTTTTGAGCAGATCTCATTTCCAAGTAACTATAAGGCCTATATGATCCAAACTTGCATGGATGATGCATCAAGGGACGAACACACTGAAACTTGCTTCAGATGCTGAATTTGACTTACATTTTCTGGATGACTGACTAGTTTAAAGTTTTTAGATAAATCCATTCCCAAGTACCTGCAAGCCCTATCAGAACAAAATTGCATATTAAATGTTGCATCTAGGGAGGCACACTACTAAATTATTAGTTTTGTGTGGGACTTTGCCTTACTTAAAGACAACATTTATTGAGGTGAGCTATGTAATCTCTGATTACCTATGTTTATTACTGAAAAGAGGAACGATTCCCTTTTAATGTAACAATTACTGAAAAAAGGAATTGTGCTCAACCTGTTATACAGTTATTGACTGGGTATGAGGACAACATATGAATTGCTGGACTTGAAGGTAAAAATGTTGCAAAAGGCTGCAGGCCAAGGGCAATATTTTCTATTTTAGGTCCAACAAATCATATGTTGCCAGTCTATAACTGTTTTGTTATACCCTTCACCAGAGACATGTCTCTTCCTTCCCTTAAGATAGAACACTAAAATTGAAAACTTTAATCAGATTTACTCATATAATTATACAATTTCTTTATAAGTAATATTTTGGCTTTTTAAATGAAAATGACAACAAAGAATGAAAAAAAATAAATATAACACAGAAATTATTTATCACAAAACATCATTTTTCCCGTGATGCCGTCTTTCAAATAGCAAACGCGGTAACTCTTGAAACTTTGCTATTTCTGTGTCGCCAATATTGAACGACGACTAATTACTTGTGACGTAGCAGTGACGTTGCGGCCTAACAATTCTTTTGTTTGACTGATAGAACAAACAACAATGAAATTGATAGACCGATGGAAAAGCATTTACTTTGTTGGACTTTTTATTTGTAATAAATATATAGAAAGATATTTATATTAAGGGTATAACAAATAACTTTGTCAGATTATTATATCGACTTGTCAAATAAATATATATATTGACTTGTCAGATCATTATGTTGACTTGTCGGATAATTTTGTCGACTTGTCTTTAAAAATGTGTTCATGCCCAGTTTCTGCTATCAAGTTTACATAATATTTTTCTGAAAATTGACATTAGGATCAGACAGCCAGGTCGTCATAATTATCTGACATGTTGACATAAATATAGGACAAGTTAAATATTTATCTGACAAGTCGACAAAACATCCGATGAGTTGACATCATTATCTGACAAGTCAACTTAACATCTGATATCTGTTATTATGTCGACGTGTCAGATATTCTGATGTTAAGTAGATACATGTAATAGTTAGTGTCATTATAAAGCCTTAATATCAAGATACTGAGTACCTAGTCATGAACATTATTATTTGACAAGTCAACATAAATATCATGACAAGTTGACACATGACAAAGTTATTTGTTATACCCCTAATATAAATATCTTTCTATATATTTCACTATGTTGACCTCATGAGGGGTAATTAATTGTATATCGCGATTACCTCACAATTATCTAACTTAATACCGCTCTTTAGCGGAGAAGTCGAGGAAACTCTAAATTTCGCGAGATTTTCGGGGCATGGAGTACTTACGCTAGTGACAATCGAATGATTCGAACAATTAGTATGCCGAAAGTACAGTGTATTGCAAAGGGTTGAACTTCAACTAGTAGGTTATATAATTGGAATGTTTTGAGTTTTATTTTATCAGTTTACAAAAGTAACTATTGTCAGAAAGAAATGGTTGAATTTAATTAGAAGAGTCGGCTTAGTGAAAAGTATCAATAAAAATGTAAAACATTTGGACTATGTTCTCTTGAAATTTATAAGCATGGTTCAGTAAATGTTCCGCAAGATATTTCACCAGGACTTCTTTCATATCTGCCCTTTAAAAATCCACAATGCTCAATCTTGCGTTGTATGCAACAGCACATTGCCCCCAGCTAATAGACATTTCCTACCTTCACCGCGAAAGAGTTCCATTAAAAGTAATCACGATATCAAGTATTATGCCTCCATAGATGACAGACTCGTAATCAAGTTACAACCTCGTACCATTAGACCTATTAAAGCATAGGTCTGTGCTCTAACCACTTTAATACTCTTTACAAAAAGTCAACTCATTAACAAAATTGACTCTTTCATACTCATAGAATAATGATTATTTGTAAGTACATTTTATTGAATGATATTTCAATGGAACATGCACAGTGATGTTCGGAAAGATTAAATAAGATTGAATACATGTAAATCCAGACCAAATTGTCATATATAAAAGTCATAAAAAATATACTTTACTGAGTCATGAGCGTATTGGAGACAAGCTCTATGCAAATATTTAAAAGTACTGAATAATGAATCCTTGTCTAATTGTAAAATTCATATTAAATGAGTCCACATGTGGTTCTGATGTGGTTATTTTGAAAAACTGGTGAAATTCAGGTGATCATGGTCCATTATTTTATTTCTTGTTAAAATTATTTGACAGTTGTTAGTGTTGAAAATTACATTTAAAAAATGAAAGATATAGGGTTAATGGCATTATAATTTCCTTTAATTTTCATGTTTATTTGACTGAATACTGATCACTCTGTAAACAAGGTATTTATGCATATGTTTTAATTTGTAAATTAATTGTAATTTTTTTTATTTTGACCAGATTCCTCTCCATAAACTGAGTCGTTATCCTCATCATTATCAAAGATTCAACATCGGTGTGTGCATTAAAAAGAGACATTAGTGATGTAGATATTATTATAGCACAATGTTGTAATTAACAGAGAAATATCCCTGATTGAGGAAATCAACACATGATTCTGTCATGGAGTGAAACGAGTTGGAAATGAATGTCTGCTGTAAATAATGTCTAGAGCAGTACCACAGAAATCTGTCAGAGTGCCTGGTGTTAGTCATGTATGGCACATTTCCCGTGTATCATCTGACCGGGTCTGGATTAGTGGTAGAGATTATCTCATCTTGACAAACACAGCAGGGGATAAACTACATCATCTGACAGATATAAAGCAATATAGTTATGGAGTACACACTGTGAACAATGACGGTGATTTAATTTATATAGATAGGGAGTATAACATAAACAAACTGTCTACGGAGAACACAGTAAAGACGACATTAATAAAGTACAACACAGCACCATGGTATCCACTGAGTGTCTACAGCTCCCCCTCCACTGGAGACCTGCTGGTCGGGATGTGTTATAGATATACAGCCAAGTTAGTGCGGTATAACTCCACAGGAGAACACATCCAGACCATACAACACCACCACATCATCACACATCACAGACTGTATGCTCTACCTAACTACATCACAGAGAACCGCAATGGAGATGTTATTGTGTCTGACTTAGGCCGTTATGGTGTAGTGGTGACTGATCATGGTGGAAGTCATCGCTTCTCCTATAGAGGACACCCATCAGAATCACGACTATTTCCACAAGGAATCTGTACTGACACGCTGTCACACATCCTGGTGTGCGATTATAACACCAACTCAGTACAGATAATTGATTGTGACGGTCACTTCCTGTCACAGATACAGACATCACCACAAGGGATAGACAGACCACTGACCCTGAGTTATGATGATAAGACAGACTTACTGTGGGTAGGGTCAGCCAACAACACAGTAAACATATACAGAGTGGTACACGGGGATTCTCTGACCGGTAAGTAAAAATTTCCAGCGTATTTGGTATTAATGAATATGTTATTAATTCAAATATGTATTACAATGTTATGTCATAATGATATTTTGTTTGACAAAATCATGAAAAATTTTACTTGCATATTAAGGAATTTATTTTTAGAAGGTTTATATACCATGCATAGATACTTTTATAAATTTGGTTTGAATTGAACATATTTTATTGCAATATACAGTCTAGACGAACTCCAAAAACAGCGTTTCCGGAAGTAAGAAATTGAGACTGAAAAAGACTCCGAAAAAAGAGTCCGCGCATGCGCACACGCACAAAAAATGGCGATTTTTCGGCAAAAATGATGGGTCCACAAAAACTGTCTATGCAAAGTTTTGGAAAATATGGCAATTATGCCAGTACTCAGAAATGCTAAATAAAAGACTTTGGAAGAGATCGTATTTGTCAGATTTTTTATTTTATTTGCAAAAAAGGAGATATTTACTTTCAAAGTTGACGTTTGAAGTCAGGTCAATTACAGAGAAAATGATACGTTTGAGAAGTAAATATGTATAATAAAAGGGATATATATGCAAAATGGGATAATATATATTGTAACTGTTAAAAACTTGATTGAATTTTACACATAAATTAGCATTCTGGTATTTTTATTTGTGTACGACATCTGAATTGAACGCGTAAGTTCTTACCATCGTTATTTACCGAATTTTTATCACATACGAACAGATATTAATATGAAAACATTTTTAAAACTATTGGTTATAAATATGAAATCTTTAAAAACCACTCTTCTAGAAATTAAGGTCACAATATGTGTTCTAAAAATGAACCTGTGAATATCTCAGCTCCGTGGTGAAAAATACGCATTTTCTAATTAAAATAAATACAAGTTGGGTGTCTTCAAAAACAAAATAAAAGCACCTACATTGTAGGAACAACATAAAATTTAAATCAAGGAGACAATGAATCAAATAAGAAAATAATTCTTACCGGCAGTATTGAATTCAATGTCGTATATCCAATTTACTATTATGCAAGAGTTTGAAGCAATAAATAAGTCAATATCCACAAAATAATTTAATAAATATAATTATCCATTCAACAAAAATTAAAAATAAAGTCACAATGCACTAAATACAGCCATCATGCACCCGTATATTTTGAGAAAGCGAACGACAATCCATCGTTTGTTTACATCGGACGCCATTTTGCCGCAATGCATGATGGAGCCAAAGACTTCGTTTTCGGAGTTCACGCCGTTTTTAGAGTTCGTCTAGACTGATATATATACAATGGGATTGGGCACAAGTTCTTAAAACTTATTTCGCCCTCTCCCTACATGAGAAGTCTATAAAGTTTGAGTTAAATGTGTTACACAGTTTTAGAAATAAATTTGATAAACTCACAACATGAATTTGTTAACTGCAAGAAAATTTGTGATATACAAATGCAATACATAAATTTGGTGAATGGCATATGTAACTTATTGTTTTACTTGTTTTAATTCCAGTAATTATTGTGAATCTTGTCAAAAAAAAAAAGAAGGATTTTGAATATTACATTATTTAATATGTCTCATATTGTACAAGTATCTTATTGTAAACCAGTAAACCTCTCGAAAATTCTAATTTTGAATTGAAATATATGTTCATGTCATGCTAATTTTTTTTTCTCACCTAAGCTGAAAGTTAGCTCAAGTGCGTTCTCAGGCACTGCCACATCTGTTAAAGCACTGCTACGTAATCGACATATATATTAAAAAAGGAAATAACTAAATTTTCTATTTTCCAAGAAAAAAGAAAATTAAGGGAAGTCCGGTTTTTTTTACATGCAAATAGAAAGATTTTTTAAAAATTAGGATGTATTTCCTTTTAAAAACTGTACTTATGAATTAACTTTTTATAAGAATGATTTGAATTACATTATTTTGAGTACATACTTCAATTATATAAGAGTACAAAAAGTTAAGAATCAGTTGTTATTATCGTTTTATGCATATGTAGACTGAAAAGAAATACTTAAAAAAAGCCTGCCTGCCACATTGAATTTAGAATTTTTGGCCTGAGAAACTGAGGTGATTATTTTTTTTGGTATTGCTAAAAAAAATTAATGCAACTGTTAATGCTAATTCTATGAAAACCCTAATCTAGCATACTGGTGAAAATTGCACAGTCTATTACAGTGGACAGAATACTTAATGAAATTCACAAGTTTTAAGATTGGGGTCAGTTAAATTAGATATAAAAGTGATCGAAATTAATTTGATTTAATTGAGATTTTTTTCTACAGGATAAATATGTATTAATAACGTCGCATTTTTTACAGACTCTTCTCTGCAGAACATGAAATGCAAGAAGCATCCCACTAATAGAGCAGGGAAGTACTGTATGGACTGTGACGTTCCCTTGTGTATGGAATGTGCCATTTCTAAAGAACACAGCAGGCACAATGTCATAAAAATTCCGAGAAGAAAAGGTTTGTTAATAAAATTATTTTTAAACTAAAAATTAACATACCAAAAATTTTGACTCATCCTTAGCCAACCTGTGTCATTGAGTAATGTAAATGGATGTTTTATTTGTTGATCATGGCAAATGCAGTTTCAGTTAGCAATCTTTAAGTTGCATGTACCCATGCATACTGATGATTTTGTTTTTATTCATATGGATGAAATGTGAAGCTAATGAACAGTTACCAAGCTCAAAAATCCAATTCAACATTACAAAATGATAACATACCAAACAGGGAACAGAACCTAGAAAACCTCTGAGGTTGAATCAGATACATTGGAGGAGTATAAGTTTTGAAATAGGTGTTCAGTTTAGATTTGGAGAAATCAGATTTAAGGTAACCTGAGGCAAAGTCGCAAGTGAGCTTTTGTAATCAAATCTGTCCGTTGTTGTTGTCATCGTCATAATCATCTACAACTTTTTACAAAAATGATTGAATCAACTTATAAATGATTGGAATAATTTAAGATTTTATTTTTACATACATGTACAAGTACTAATAATATCATAACTTTTTTTACAGACTTTCCTCTGCAGAAAATGAAATGTAAGAAACATCCCACAAATACCACAGGGAAGTACTGTATGGATTGTGATGTTCCCTTGTGTATTGAATGTACCATATCTAAAGAACACAGGTGGCATAACATTATAGAAATTCAAGGGATAAAAGGTTTGTAAAGATATATGTTTAGATACAAAATTTAACTTCAACCAAAAACTTATTAATAAACTTAACCCTAGCTAACCTATTTCATTGACTAATGTGTGTGTGATTTATTGGTTGACCAAGGTAAATGCTATTTTAGTCAGCCATGTTAAGGATGGATGTACCCATTCATACTGATGATTGTGTTTTTATCCATCATGTCATGTCATGAATAGTGAAGCTAACAAACAGTAAGCAAGCTCAAAAATCCAACTCAGCATAACAAAATGATAGAGTAAACATAGATCCTTCACTTTGCACTTAGATCAATTTGAAACTGTTTAATATATTTTCATTAAACATTATATGTTGATCCATATTGATAAGGGATACATGAGTTCAACTGTACCAACATTTTGACTTTGACCTTTCCTTTGACATTGACCTCACATTTCTTAAATTTGAATTTAGCTAAGTTTCCAAAAAAAAAAAAACTATTCAGGATATTGTTATTTAAACAGAGATACTGATATACATATTGGTAAGAACTATCTAACTGTGTTCAGAATGTATGACCTTGACCTTTTATTTATTTTGGCTTTACCTCAGTTTCAAAGCCACTTTAAGATATTTTATGTAAGCTTATACACTGATTCATAATTCGACAAGAACTAATCAGCTCTTGTCTTTTTAGGTCACATGAGCCGAAGGCTCAAGTGAGCTGTTCTGATCAGAATTTGTCCATTGTCTGTCATTGGTTGTTGTCGTTTTTGTAAACTTTTCATAATTTCATCTTTTTCAGAACTACTGGGCCAATTTCAAACAAAATTGGCACTGAGTATTCTTGGGTTAAGGGGATTCAAGTTTTTTCAAATGATGGGCCACGCCTTCTTCCAAGGGGAGATAATTATGAATTATTAAATTTAATAAAATTAATGGCATCTTTTAAAAATCTTCCAAAGTACCACTAGGTAAGAAAATATGAAACTTATATGGAATCATTTCAGGTAGTGTAGAATCAGATTTGTTCAAATCATGACCCCCACCGCCCAGTTGGGGGGGGGGGGGGGGCAAAATTGGTGATCAAATTTATAGGAATACGTAGGAAAAATCTTTAAAAATCTTCTTCTCAAGAACAGCTAAGCCATGATTGGTCACATTTACATGGAAGCATCCTCAGATGGTGTAGATTCAGATTTGTTCAAATCATGACCCCGGGTGGTAGGGTGGGGTCACAATGGACAATTAAAGTTTTACATTTCAAAGCCATGATTGGTCATATTTATATTGAAGGTGCTGTAGATTCAAGTTTGTTCAAATCATGACCCCCGGGGATGGGTGGGACCACGATGGATGTTCAAAGTTTTACATAGGAATACATAGAAAAAATCTTTCAAAATCTTCTTCTCGAGAACAGCAAAGCCATGATTAGTCATATTAAAAAAGAAGCATCCTTAGGTATTGTAGATTCAAGTTTGTTCAAATCATGACCACTTAACAGTAGAGAGGGGCCACAACAGGGGATCAAAGTATACAAGGAATATAAAGGATATATCAATAAAAAATTTCATCTCAATAACAGCAAGACCATGACTAGTCATATTAATTCAGAAGCATCTTCAGATAGTGTAGATTCAAGTGTTTCCAATCATATCCCCAGGGATATGGCATTGTCAAAAAAGAAGAGCAAATATATAGGAAAAATTCTTGAAAAATCTACCTAAGCCATGATTAGTCAAAGAAATATGGAAGCATTCTCAGGTAGTGTAGATTCAAGTTTGTTGAAATCATCCCCCCTCCCCCAACCATTTTTAAATTTAAAATTTTCAATAATGAACGGATTTCTGCTTTTTCCTAGCCAAAGTGCTCAGGTGAGCGATGTGGCCCATGGGTCTCTTGTTTTTTTCCCTTGACTTTCCCAATGAACTGTGAATTTACAATTCATTGTTCATAAAACTCAGTTATAATTAAAGAAACTATTTAAGATTAATACATAATAAATATTTAATAAAAATAGTTAATAATAATAAACTTAATACATTAATAAAAATAAAAATTTGTGTTGCTTTACTTATGCTAATTATAAATAATTTACTTGCACAGATACTGATGAAGAAAAAAAGCCTGGAAGTGATTTCCCTGATTATCCCCTCAAGCTGAAATCTATTGCATATCAACAGAAACAGGGGGAGGAACAGATGGCAGTTCCCCACGACCTTGAATCATTCACACTTAAAAAATACATTGGAACAAAACTGATTACAAAAGAAAGTGAAGAAAAGATAAAAATAGGCGGTATTAGTACAATTTTCTGTCAACTGTTACATCATCCTTTTATTCTTAGAGAAAACAAGATTTTTAATTTATGGTGAAGTTCATGTCAGGCCTCAGCCATACCTTTTGACCTTAATGCTCGCAAAAGAGAAAGATTCCTTATATATGTTTAACTATATCGCTTTGTCTGTGAAATGAAATGAGATAACAAACAGTATTCAAGTTCAGAAGTCCATTCAAACAATACAAATCAGGAGCAGAGCAAACACGGACCTCTAAACCATCAGAGGTGGGATCAGGTGCCATGGAGGAGTAGGTATCCCCCGCCAACCGGTCACACCCGCCATGTGCTCTTTGTCATGATCAGGAAATGACGGAAAAATCTGTTGTGGACAATTCAGTGGGTAAATAATGCCCTAACAATTTGTATGAAAAACGTCAGTCAGCATTTTACTTTTGTTAATGATAGATTGTATTTGCTGACAAGGTCATTGTATCGACCATAGAACTTATAAAATGATGACTTTAAACGAGACTGTCGATATTCTTGTTTCACCAACTTGTTTGTCGATAACTTACATGTACCTCGTTGTAGAAATTGTTCATATGTAAACCATGCTCTTGCGTATCAAATCAACTGAGAGATATAAACCCCATATGCAGGTGATGAGGGTATATATTTATTGTCTGTATATTTATGTATGTACATCTACCCTAAAACCTTGAAAATAAGCCGCGGCTTATTTTAAGTTTTGGTAAGAAAATGGGGGCTTATTTTCAAAACCGTCTTATTTTCAAATCGCGGCTTATTATCAAAACCAAAAACCGGTAAGCGACGAGAGCATAATCACGGCTTATTATCTAAACAATAAATTATAATCGATCGATTTTGAACTGCCACATTTGGCCGAGTATAATATGCACGGCTATCGGACATACTGTAGCATAACCAACAGACATAGACAATTTCTTGTTGTTTACCGCTATATTTAAAACCTTAGTAAATTATGATAAGAACGTATACTTGTTGAAAATGTTAAATTTATAATCTGTTGATGGTTAAATTATATTGGAAAGCGGGTTAAAATTAATTTTAGCTACATTCCTTTGCCACGTGCTTGCGTAATGTATCAAATCAGTCTGACACTCGGTTTTCAAAAAAAAAAAAACAATTTATAAGTTTATTTTGATTTTAAATAACAGTGGAAATTTCATGTAAACAACCCCGTATACGTCCCAATTAAAGCCATTGTTGAGAAGGAGTGTACATGTTTGTTTAATAATTTTCTCATCACCCCTATTATCAATGACTTTGATTATTTTCATTGATATAATTGGGGTCGATTTATAACCTTCGTCCATTATAGTTATTTAAAAAAAGAAATATAAAGTTTGTTAAAACTTAATTATCAGCATAACTCGAGCTCTGTTGAAAATAAGAGATTACCGCGATGCACACAGTCATGATTACTGTTGCTAAATAAAGATTTAAGTCGATTTTATAAAACTGAAGTTCAACAGTTTCTCGTGCATTGTTGAAATAAAATTATTTCTGCGAGGATAAAGACGACATGTAATGAATGTCAAGATTTCTGTGATAAGAAAATAATAGTGCTTTAATATCTTGTGCTTTGTTGAATAAAATTATTTATGTCATAGTATGTTTATAATGAAATAAAATATATTGTAATTAAAAATAACACTGTGTTCTAAATGGAACTATCATTACCGGCTTATTTTCAAATCAGGCTTATTTTCGAGTAATTTTCATTGCAAGAAATAGGTGGCTTATTTTCAAAACCGGCTTATTATTAAATCCGGCTAATTTTCAAGGTTTTAGGGTATCTTAAGAATTAAAAATAACTCAAATTGTTTCCTATATAGCAACATCAAATTTATGGCCAATGCATGAATGCAGGTTTTGACTTGATAACTCAAACAATTTTGACTATAACATTATTTTTCATATTTTGTACTGAA
Organism: Saccostrea echinata; assembly: GCF_033153115.1. NCBI lineage: Eukaryota > Metazoa > Mollusca > Bivalvia > Ostreida > Ostreidae > Saccostrea > Saccostrea echinata. The sequence goes on along the minus strand of NW_026889795.1, from coordinate 3,814,222 downwards.
GTATTTTACAATAAGAATAAAAGACCTATACTTTTTTTATCATATTTCTCTCTCTGTTTGTGTATAAAATATATATCTTGACCTAATAACTGAGGGTTTTTCCCCTAGCAATTGCAAATTTTATATACATGTAGTTTTGAATCATTTTATTTAGTAAGGGTCAATGAATGTTTGGGGGCCTGCAAAAAGTTTTTGCTTAATGGGGACATAATTTGGTGGGTAACACCTTATACAGAAGATTCAATGAATAAATATGTTGAAAAAATAATTGTTCCTGGGTGACCAACAAATTCCACGAACATTGGTCCCACACAAAAATTGATGCTTCCACAGTAGAGCCAGTTGACAGTAAGAGAATGACCTATTTATGGAATTATGGTCTGTCCATCTTTCTCTCTGTCATCACATTTGTTGATGCACAATAATTCTAACAATTTTCACCAAGAACTTTTCAAATTTTGTTCAGAAAATAAGAAAAAACCCACACCTCTAAAGTCTTTAATCAAACTGCTTTGCCTGTCGATTTGTATGTATATTTTTAATGAAACAATAATTCAACACAGTTTTCATCATCATAATTTCAAATTTTAAATAGAGGGAATTGCCCTTGAGAAAGACACTTACTAAGAAATGAGAAATTGTTTTTGGAGCTTCTCTGGGGTAAGACATGAAGTTGGTCACATGTTCAAATCCTATAATACCCAAAGGGAGTTAAAGTAGATTATTTGATCAATAACCAAAGTCATCACAATGAAACTCTAAAATGATATCTTATTATACCCCCACTCCAAAGGAGAGGGGGGTATACTGCTTTACCCTTGTGTGTCTGTTTGTGTGTCCGTGTGTCTCTCTGTAACAAATATTTGTTGCAGTTTTCTCAGCAACTACTCATCACAGATGATTGAAATTTCAGCACAATCTTTGTTTAGGCATGCCATATGGTGGGATTCATTTTTGTGCGAATATGATGTCAACTGTTTATCCGTGCGTTTGTCTGGAACAAATTTTCGTCACAGTTTTCTCAACAACTACTCATTGCAGATGCTTGAAATTTTTATCACACTCTTTGTTTAGGCATGCCAAATGGTGGGGTTCATTTTGTATGAATTCGATGTCAACATGAGAGTGTATATTTACATCAAAGTGTATATTCACATCAGAGCTGGGGTATTACTAGTGAACATTGTCTCACAGGCTCTTGTTTCTTATATATCTTTTTTGATTTGTGTAGAAGAAGTACAAAGAAGTAGGGGCCGGTACCCTCTCTGACTGTAACAGTTTGCAGTTCCTTTTAAGATGGAACTTGTATAGAAGTATTTATTGTCTGCGTTAAATACAAGAAAATTATGCCACAGAACAATTTCGACAATTTCTTATTTTAGATATTCTAGATTACAAGAAAGTTTTTTTTTACTCTTGCTTAGGAACTCGTATGAAGGAGGAGAAGTCTTGGATTGTGAGATCTGGTGAGCTTAGTGGTCTCTCTGAAGATTTCAATTTACTAGACATAAAGCTTAAATCCAGCTTATATCAACAGAAAACATTTAGGATTGAAAGAGAAAGTGAAGGAAAACAGATAAAGAGAGAAAAGGGAGAAAAGACCGAAGGGATGGGTACATGTTATTTATAATACATATTTCTCTGATGGGAATCTCTTTGCATATTAAGAGAACATTCTGTTTCTTTGCACAAGTATTCTGAAATATTCAATATGAAGATGCTAGAATTTCTAATTGACAAAATCTGTGTGTGTTATTTGTATCCTAGATTTTCCAACAATCGTTTGGAATTCCCATCTGATTGACAAGATCTGTATAGTCTTTGGATATTAGGTTTCCAACAATGCGTTGGAACTTCCATGGGTACTTTTTGTGCCTCTTTATTAGCCAGGCTGTTTAAGTCCTACTTGGTCATTTTCAAACAAACTTGCAATGAAGCACCCTTGTATAAAGGAACATCAAATGTATTCAAGTAGAGAAACATTACAATTTTTCTAAGGGAGATAATATATCAAGGAATAGTGAAATTTTACACCATTTTGAAATCGCCCAACAAAATTCTGTTTAAAATTCTTTGAACTTGCCCCGTTTTAAATTCGCCCACCTAAGAGTTGGGTGAAAGGGGCGAAATAAAATGGGTGTGAAAATTGTGATCTCCCTTATAAAGTAATGGCAAATTGAATAATTAAAATAACAGATATACGGTAAATTGTACTTTGAGAAGGATGAAATTTTTGTCAATGATATAAATTTTATAGCAGGGAGAACTAGATGCTTGTTTATAATGAGAACTTATAAAGGGTCTATTATATAACATATATTTCTTTCTCATTTCAAAACCTTAAGAGTGAAATGATTATTGTAAGCTTGTGTTGGAGTTTGATTTTCCTTCCAATTTATTGAATTGATACAATTAAATCCAAAACAATTCCCTTTTTGATTACTACAGAAGTCTTTTATGTGTGACGAGTGCCCTTCAGATACTTATTCCTTATCAAGGGAATTAATTTATTGTTTTAATCATTTCATTGAAGAGAAGACCTTACATCAGGCAAAGCTGTTGTCTTTCGACAAAAAACTTGAACAGCTCAGAAAAAATGGAGAAGCTGAAAGTAGAATCCAAAGCCTACTGAATTCCTTAAATATTGAACAAACTCATCCTCAACAATATCAACGAGATCAGATAGAAATTAGTGAATATGAGGACATCATCCAAAGAGTTAATTACCTCGACTGTTCAGGTCTTGATTTTAGTAATGTCGAAAAGCAGATTAAAGGTTTTGAACCATTCTCTCAAGTCCATAATGATGATTTTTTTAGCTGGATGGTGGACTGTGAAGAAGTCTTTCGAAATACACAATCTGCAAAATGTCGATCTATTTTATCCATTTTATTTGCTGTGTATACAAAAGAAGCAATAATAGAGTTCAAATCCGAAAATATTTCTTTAATTATTGATCACTGCATGGATTTCGCTATTGAAAACGAAAACCACATATTAGTTTTAGAGTTTGTGAGGTCATACATATTCAAATTCGATTTTAATTTGCAAAAACATTTTAAGAAGATAAATTCTGTTGTTATAGACACATTCTTGCAAACAGCGAAATGCATGATGTTAGGAAAATGTCCAAGGCTTCAACAAAATGCAATCAGTCTGTCGTTCTGTTATGACTGCAGTCAAGAAGGTAGGCTTGTGATGATGATGTCATACAAGGGTAGCATAGAAATGAAAGACGAAATTCCGGAGAAAGCCATGGGGGTCAATCTCGTACTGTATAACTATACACAACCGTCTCAGGAAGCATATACTGTCTTTAATTCCTTTGTGACTTCCTCTTCCGAAATAAACTTGCCTGTTATTACAGAAAAATGTGCAAGAAAACTTTTTAAGAAGCATTCCAACCTCGCTCTGATATCGGCATCCCCATTCAAATCAATAGGGCATTCAAAAGGAAAACATAGAGTTGTTGAAAAACCATGCATTAGTCTATTATGTTTACATAAAGGATATATTCCATTTGGAGAAAGAGAATTTCCAAATCAAATCCATGGTTTTGAAGTAGACGTGCAGGAGGGATTTTGTTTTCTGGGAAGTGGTAGATCTATAGATTTTGGAGGACATATTCGTCGTACCAGAGGAATAAACACGCCCGGAAATGGAAGTATTGGGGGTTTTGTTGATTTGCCAAATGGTGCAGTTGGTTTAATAACATGTGCTCATGTTGTGTTTTCAACAGATGAATTGATAATACCAAATAGTGAAATGAAGAGCTATGTACTTGGCAAAGGTATCGATTTAAAAGTAGAATTTTTTGATAAAAATCAGCATAATTTTCAAGTGTGTGGTACAATTGTGGATAAATGTTTTCCATTATCATCCGATAACAATTCAGTTGATGCTGCTTTGATAAAACTTGACGCAACTGTGAACGAATTTGGATTTCCTATAACCCTTGCTCATCAACTATATTCAGCAGGTATGTTGAAAGCATTTTTCATGAAAGACGTAAGATTTCAGATTACCCCCCTGAATGTTTCCAATGTGCCATTGTAATGTAAAACGTGGAAATACACATTTTTTCCTAATACGAAGGTTGTCCCAAAATTCCGTAAACTGAGTTCGTACATATTGCAGAAATCAATGTATCTCAATATAATTTTGTGGGTGTATAAACTATGTTTTTTGCTGATAAATTACAAAGTTTTAACATCATTACCTGAAAAATGTACGCTTAATTAGAATTGTAATGTTACCCTGACCTACCATCCGGCTCAATCTCCGACGTCAAAAAATACGTAAACGTCACCTGTACGATTTTTTTTTGGGAAAAGCATCAATTAACAGAATCACATTTTCTACTTTAACATAATGATTTATGAAATAAATATGAAATATTGTAATTGTTATGATGTACGTAACACTAAAAAAGTTTAAATTGCATGCATCTATTAATAATTCATAAAAAATCTCCTAATGTCCGAGGGACTTTTTGTTCGTCTTTCCGTGTGAAGTTGATCTGTGTAGCTTTGATTACGATTCCTTTATCTATTTCTTTCGACTGGTCTCTTTCCTAGCTTCGTTTTCTATATATATTTTGAAAAACTGCTTATGTCGTTCAAATAATACGAATTTGAATATATCTTTGTGTTCCACACATTTGTGTCTTCAAATGCACCTGTATTGGGGGTTAATTAAAGTTCCGAACTACATTTTATTACATTCCATTGCGCCGCCTGTGTCAATGCAGCATCAATTTTTTAAAAAAAAAAGTCAAGTGTCTAACCAGTGCAAATAAACATTATAAAATATTTATTAATGAAGACATATGCGTTAAAATTGGAATAAAAATAGTTATGTAATTTTAGAAACTATTATTTTTATCCCACAAAATATAGACCATAATTTTCTTTTTTGAGAGATTTTACATTTCATATACCGACTTTTAATAGCAAATTTTGAGATTGCGCTAAGTAAACTCTTTACATCAGTCATCGATTTATTTCATTTAAATAGGATAAATCTGGGTAATTACACAATGTTATACCCTAAAAATATTAGTTGTTAGTAGTTTTAGTTATTTTGAAAATTTCATAAATTTATGACAGTGGTTTACTACAAATCGACGCTTATCTACGGAATTTTGGGACAACCCTCGTATACTTAACAGAACCCTTGGGAATTCAGTAAAGGAATCTGGCCTCTTAATTGCAATTTATAGTATTCATCAAATTAAATAGTTCTTGTTGGCTAGCATTTCTTTTCAGGAGGAATGCTACACCAATATTTTTATGTACCGCCATGAATATGTCCGGGGCATATAGTGTTTGTCATGTCCGTCTTCGTCCTTCCGTCTGTCTTTCCGTCGCGCTTTGCGTTTAGCTCTGTTCAAAGCTCAGTTTTTAAATAACTATACAAGATATTTTTATCAAACTTCATATGCTGATAGATATTGATGAGCGCTATGCAACTGCATCAACATTTTTTGACCTTGACCTTTCATTCGACCTTGACCTCAATTTTCTTAACTTAGTGTTTAGCTCAGTTTTAAAGATACCATTCAAGGTAGTGTAATCAAACTTCATATGTTGATACATACTGATGTAAGCTATTCAATTGCATCAACATTTTTGTCCTTGACCTTTCCTTTGACCTTGATCTCACTTATATTAAATTAGTGTTAAGCTCAGTTTAGATGAAATCTTTCAAGATATTTTTATCAAACTTCATATGCTGATGCATACTGATGAGAGCTATTCAACTGCATCAATATTTTTTATCTTGATCTTTTTTTTGACCTTGACCTCACTTTTCTTAAATTAGTGTTTAGCTCAGTTTTAAAGAAACCATTCAATATAGTGTTATCAAACTTCATATGCTGATACATACTGATGAGGGCTGTTCAACTGCAACAACAATTTTTGACTTTGACCTTTCCTTTGACCTTGACCTCACTTTTTAGGTCACCTGAGTCATTCAGGTGGTCTATCGTATCCGTTCTCGTCTGTCGGCGTGCGTCGTGTGTTAACATTTGAACATTTTTAGCTTCTTCTCTGAAACCGCTTAACCATTTTCAACCAAATTTGGCATATAGCATCTATGGCTGAAGGGAAACAAGAATTGTGAATTTCATGGTCCCTGCCCCCGTGGGGCCTGAAGGATGGGGCTAAAACCACCAAAAATAATGCAATCTTTAAAAATCTTCTTCTTTACTCCTGGACATCAAGCAGTCAAACTGTTGGCATCATTGTAATAAGCATTGAGACCTCTACCAAAATTGTGAAATTCATGGCCCCAGGATCAGGGGTTCTGGCCCCAGGGTGGGGCAATATAGATCATATAGTGAAAGTGCATTATTTCTTTGAAAATCTTTTTCTCTGCTCCTGGGTATTAAATAAAGTAACTAAGTACATAGTTATGATGAGCAAGAGTGCCTCTTCCAAAATTGTGAAATTCATGGCCCCAGGGTCAGGGGTTCTGGTGTTAGGGCGGGGCTCTATTGATAATATAGTGAAAATGCTTTATTTCTTTGAAAATCTTCTCCTCTGCCCTTGGGCATTAAGGTGATAAACTAAGTACATAGTTATGATGAGGAGGTGGGCTTCTTCCAGAATTGTGAATTTCATGGCCCCTGGGTCAGGGGTTCTGGTGTTAGGGCGGGGCTCTATTGATTATATAGTGAAAATGCATTGATTCTTTGAAAACCTCTTCTCTGCTCCTGGGTATTAAATAAAGTAACTAAGTACATAGTTATGATGAGCAAGAGTGCCTCTTCCAAAATTGTGAAATTCATGGCCCCAGGGTCAGGGGTTCTGGTGTTAGGGCGGGGCTCTATTGATAATATAGTGAAAATGCTTTATTTCTTTGAAAATCTTCTCCTCTGCCCTTGGGCATTAAGGTGATAAACTAAGTACATAGTTATGATGAGGAGGTGGGCTTCTTCCAGAATTGTGAATTTCATGGCCCCTGGGTCAGGGGTTCTGGTGTTAGGGCGGGGCTCTATTGATCATATAGTGAAAATGCATTGATTCTTTGAAAACCTCTTCTCTGCTCCTGGGTATTAAATAAAGTAACTAAGTACATAGTTATGATGAGCAAGAGTGCCTCTTCCAAAATTGTGAAATTCATGGCCCCAGGATCAGGGGTTCTGGTGATAGGGCGGGGCTCTATTGATTATATAGTGAAAATGCATTATTTTTTGAAAATCTTCTTCTGTGCTCCTGGGCATTAAACAAAGTAACTAAGAACATAGTTATGATGAGCAATAGAGCCTCTTCCAAAATTGTGAAATTCATGGCCCCAGGATCAGGGGTTCTGGTGTTAGGGCGGGGCTCTATTGATTATATAGTGAAAATGCATTGATTCTTTGAAAACCTTCTTCTCTGCTCCTGGAGATTATTTAAACAAACTAAGTGCATGATAGGCAAGGATGCCTCTTCCAAAATTTTTAAATATATGGCCTCAGTTTTTGGGGTTCTTGAGGAGGGGGGGGGGCTCTATTGATTATATAGTGAAAAAGCATTAATTCTATTAATTACTCATTAATTAATCCTGTCTGCTCTTTACTGTTGAGCTGATAAATAAACTGCTTAGCTATGATGAAAATGGGAGCTTCGAACAGAATTTTTAAGTCTTGTGGTCCTAGGGTCAGGGGTTCTGGCATAACAACATAACGAGGGGGGGGGGGGGGCTTTTGATGATATAGTGGAAAAGTGTTAATTCTTTGAAGTCCATAGTTATGATGATGAGGGTAACTCTTCCAAATTTGTAAATTTCTTGACCCTTGGTCTTGGGTTCTGGTGTTAGGGTAAGGCTTTGTTGAATCTGTAGTGAAAATGCATTGTACCTGTGAAATTCTTCTGGGCATATCGGAAGCTAACTGAGTAAAAGTTTAAATGATATAAGTAAGCGTATTTCTACCAGATTTTTGAACATCTGGACCATTTGTCTAAGCATTCTGGTAGTGGGCAGGGCTCTATTAATTTGTATTCTACTGAGAGAAGTTATTCCCCTTTTCCATTCACCTTTGTTAATTAATCACTGTAAATAATGTATTCGAAAGGTTAATAGAATAAGATAATTATGCAAGAATGTTTATCGTATAATTCAAAAAGTACTTTCTTAGTTTTAATAATCAGGTAGACCTGTAAGTAATAGATAAATAAAAATGAGACAAAAATAACTTATCTTATTAAAAGTTCTTCAAAGACCATAAGAGAGGTCAATGCTAGAGGTCTTAATATGGGTTTAAAAATAGTACAGAAGCACTAATAGTTTGTTAATAGTCTGTATGGTGATGATGTTAAGTGGGGGACAGATTAGAACTTAATTTATGAGTTGAAACTGAATACTAGACTAATTATTTTGTTGATCCTGATCTTCCTACTTCTCTTGCTTTAGGGCAACAAAGCTTCATCTATCAGTGTATTTAACTTCTAAATTGTTGTATTATACTCATGTGACCGTTAAGGCCATTGGGCCTCTTGTCTTAAATTAGTGTCAAACTTCATATGCTGATACATACTGATGTAAGCTATTCAACTGCATCAATATTTTTTTTACCATGACCTTTCCTTTGACCTTGACCTCACTTTTCTCAATTTGTGTTTAATTCAGTTTTAAAGAAACCATTCATAATATTTTTATCAAACTTCATATGCTAATACATACTGATGTAACCTTTTCAACTGCAACAACATTTTTTGACCTTGACCTTTCCTTTGGCCTTAACTTCATTTTTTTAAATTAGTGTTTAGCTCAGTTTTAAAATAAACCATTCAAAATATTTTTATCAAACTTAATATGCCGGTACGTATTTGTGAGAACTATTCAACTGCATCAAAAACATTTGTCCTTGAACTTTCCTGTGACCTTGACCTCACTTTTTTCTTAAATTTGCATTTTGATTAATTTTAAAGAAACCATTTAAGATATATTTATGTAAGCTTATGCACTTATGTATAATTTGGTGAGAATTTATCATCTATATCCAACTTTTCAGATTTCAATTTCAACTTTAAAGAAACTATTCAAGATACTCTCATCAAAGAGCAAGAGCCACTTAGGACCTTTTTTGGCCCTGAGAATTTCTGAAAAATCGAAACTGCTCAGTTTTTGTTGAAAATGCAGTATTTATAACTTGGACCCTTAGTGACCGTGTATCTATTAAACATGACGTAATTTTCTCTCTAGTCAATGCATTGTGACGTCATAAAATGCGTCATTTTTCCCATATCCTGTAAATTCCCTTAAAAATAGCCAAAAGTTGAGGTATTTTTTCAATATTTCATGCAGAGCACAACCTCTGATCCAAAATATGCAATTACATAGTGAAAGATCTGTTTCTGAAGATCACAAAACATGTTTTAATTTTTGGATCATGGACTGTGCTCATATTTTAATTCTTTGCTGAAGGTAGTCAAATACACATGTTTTCTGCAAAATTCAAGAACATTGCAATTTTCTCAAAGCCTGTTTTCCAATACAAATGTTATTATAGGAAATGAAAGCACCAAGTCTCTGCTATATTTTGATATACGAAATGGGACAGAGGGTGATAGTCAATTAATTGATATAAGGACAGGGCCATTTTATGCATAAAGTGAACCTAGCTCTTTAATACAATAATACAAATTTTCATGTTGTATAACTAAGATACCCTCGGCGGGGCATTCATGTCCTATGGATATATTTCTAGTTTGTAATGGATCTCTAAGCCATCTCATTTGAAATATGGTTTCAGCATTGAAAAATTGATATTAATTTTGCTCTTAAAGTGACCTGGACACAGATTTGAAGTTAATATTTTCTTAAATTTTCTGTATAATATGACTAATCACATATATGTTGCTATAGCATTTCACAAGGAAATAAAAAAAAACTTATTTTATCTGGAAATTATTGAAACTACGAATTTTGGGACTCGTTTGATTGACACGTTCTTGCACTTTCACAAAGTAGAGTCTATCCTGAACACTTAAGAAAAGTAGACATTTTGTTGTGTATTAATGAAAAATATGAAAACTAAAATACAGAAAATTCAGAGTAGAAATGTAAGAAAGCAAAACCAACTCACCAGTATTGTCAGTCCGTGCTCATTGATGTGTGCTGAGTTTAACAAATTGAACACACCCGGTGAAACGTAAACATTAACAAAAAACAGAGCTCGTGCCCTGTTTCCAAAACAGTTTATACAACAAAATTTCTAATTTCTAAATTTTTCTTAGAGATCCTTTCAAAGAAATGTTGGCGTTGCATTCCACCTTTAAATAAATTTGGTGTAAAATAATTAATTTTTTTTAATATCATATATCAAATAACTTTTTTTATTTAATAATGCAGAGTGTTCTGTCGCACTAAGATGACAGTTTTACGGTTTAAAGAATATATTCTTAAAAATACAATGAAAGTCATTTGTAAACACACAACCAGATGCAAAATATTTGTTGAATTTATTTTCCTGTGCTTTTGCAAAACTGAAGGGACATTAAATCTCATTAATCTGTTAGTCTGTCCATCTGTCAGTCTGTCTGTCACAAAATCTTTAACCTTGGTCATAACTTTTGAATGAGAAGAGGAAGGGCTTTTATATTTCACATGTGGGTGAATTCAAAAAAAATGACCACCAAACTAAATTTTTTTGGCAAAATTCAACTACATATAACATATTTTTCACTTATACCATCATATTGCACATGCATTCTAGTTTAAAATCCTGAAGTGGCAATAGAATAGACAATTGGATTAAAAAGTTTCAGAATTTTTATTAGTAAAATTTCTTTTGAAAAAAGAAAATATCATTACACCTTAAAAGACTTTCTAAAATACATAATCACAAGAAATTATAGTTTTTTATGCTTCAAAATGGTAAAAGGGGTATAAATGATTAAATCTAGACCTTGAATGAGTATCTTCTCTTGTACATGTGACAAAAAATTGGCTTTTTGATTGTTATTTTACATTATTTTTTCAATTCTGGTTTGAAAAGTTTTAATATGAAAAAAATATGAAGCAATAAAATTCCCCAAAATTCACTTTTTTGTCCGTTCAAGTCAATTCTTTAAAAATAAGCCAAAAAAGAATTGTTATATACGAGTTCTCTTACAAAAAATACTAGATTTTGAAGTGACCCTATGTTACATTATTGTGTTGCACTCCTGACATCTGATATGTATTTTATTTAACATTGTTTTAAAAATTATAACACACAATAACCCATTCTTACTTTGTAAATCAATTTGTCGTGTTGATATTTTTCATCGTTTACAGCAGGTTTTTCATAATTTGAAGACCTTAAAACATGATTATTTTCAAAGTGTAATATATATAAATTGCATTTAAAATATATGTGAAATGATGAAATCTATTCCCTGAATTGACTGTAAAATTTCTGTAATTTGTTGATAGACATAGTGTTTTGAACATCAAATAGTATCAAGCATTTTTTTCAACTTATTTTTTAGTAAAGATAGTTAAAAAGCATCGGTAATTATGAAGCAGTTTTGTTGCACTCCTGACTGCAGTAAAGTTTAAAATTAAAACCATAGAACACAAAAATTCATAAAGTGTTGGCAACATCAAGTAGTAATGAAATTGTGCAATACTTATAGTCCAATACTTCATAATTAAAACAGATGAAAGTATTTAAAAATCCCAGTTTATCTGGAATTATACCCTATTTTATGCCAAAAATCTAGCTTAAATGTATATTTAGAAGATAAAATATATTTTAAAGCATATTTTCCTTTAGAAGACAAACACAGTAACCCACCAGAAAAATTCTACTCATCATTTTTTCTTTATTTTTATTCTTATTGGATGATTTATAATTCTAACATATTTGTTGCACTCCTGACCAAAAGCATTGGGACCTTTAAAGTAGAATTGTGAAGTGAAAATTACACAAGAACTTGTTCTGTTGTTTCAGTGAAGTTGAGGAGGAATTACTTGAATTTTATGACAATGTTTTAGTGTGTTTACTTTTAATGTTCATTAAAAAAATCACAAAAAAGATAAAAACACATCTGAATTGATAAAATTGAAAAAGGAAGGATTTTAATAATAAAACTGTCAATAATTTAGCATTAAATTATACAAAAAGATCATTATTAATTAATGAATACTTCTCTGCATGAATAGAAGTCTTTTCATCACACAACTTGAATCTTTAAAAAAAAGTGTTGCACTCCTGACCATAGAAATATGGATCTGAAGCACAGACAGATCCTGTAATTGATAAATCTATTTGGTAAAAATGTTCTTTGTGTCTTTATTTTCCAAAATAAAAATCAGAAAATCATATAATGATAATAGTTTTTTCATGCTTGGGAGCAAAACATCAAATGTTGCACTCCTGACATTTTTGGGTATGCACATATACTTGACTCTCATTAATGCTGCTTGTGATTTATATAACATTTTTGAGTTTTAAAATGTATATCAGTTATTATTTTACACTTCCAAAATTCTTTTTTGTCTTAATTTTCTATCAGAATTTTACAATGGATGTTTTTTTGGCAACACTATATTTTTTCTGTTGCACTCCTGACATGGTATAACATTTTTTTAAACATCAGCCATGACCACAACCTGATTAAACAAAAGTTATGACAGTCCACATTTAAAGCTCAATACTTTGAATATTATCAGGAAAGTCTTTATTTTCAACATGAAGCATTATTTTTTATTTCACAGATCTCCAAAAAATATTGAAATTTCAAAATGTCACAAAAAGGTGTTGCACTCCTGACAATTTTAGCATCATTTTTGGGCATAACTTTTTTGTTAATTGAGATATCAATGAGATATTTGGCAGGTAGTTAGACACTATCTAAAGACATATGCTGAGACACAGAAATCTATTTTCATTGCCTGTATTTTTAGTGTGGGTAGATAAATATGTGTTTGGTCATTTTTTTTGAATTCACCCATGTACATAACCTGTGACAAGACCTTTCCGAAGATACTATGATTTTTGACTCCATGAATTTGAAGTCTGACCAACTTTTCAATTTTTTTTACTTTACTTTAAACAGGTCAAAACTTTTGAATGAGGCAAGGTAGGGGTTTCATATTTAAATGCGCATTACCTGTGACAAGACCTTTCCAAATATACTATGATTTTTGACCCCGTGATATTGACCTTTAAGATTGATTTATTTTTCAAAAAAATTAACATTACTTTAAATTGGCCATTATACCTCAGTCGGTAGAGCACTCGCTCTGTGATCAGAAGGCCTTGAGTTCGAACCTGGGCCGCAACTGACCTAAGTCGATAAAAAATAGGTAGCAAGTGTTCCTTTGCCAGGCGCTCGGCACTTTGAAGTGAAAGTTGTGGGTCCTTCGGATGAGACCTTAAAAACCGAGGCCCTGTGTCACGGCAGGGGTTGGAACAATAAAGGTCCCTCACTGCTCAATGGCCCTGAGTGCCAAGTAAAGGTCTAAATTTGAAGCCTTTCACCTGTATATGGTGACGTCTCTATATGAGCGAAAAATTCTCAGATGGTACGTTAACAACATACAATCAATCAATCAATAAATTGGTCATAAAATTTGAATAAAAAAAGATAGGGTTTTCGTATTAAATATAAATACTACCTGACGTGTGATGAGACCTTTCCAAATACTATGGATTTTGATCCCGTGACCTTAAATTTGAATTTCTTTTCAAAAATCTTACCTTTGCTCATAACGTTTGATTGAGAAAAGATAGGGGTTTCATATTTGACATATGCATTACCTATGACAAAATTTTGCTGAGCATTCTATGATTTTTTATCCTTTGACCTTGACCTTCATGTTTGACCTAATTTTCAAATATTTTAACTTTGGTGATTAATTTTGAATGACATGATTAGGCATTCATATTTGACAAGTGCATTACCTTTGTCAAAATGTTTCCGAATTTGCTATGGTATTTGACTCCGTGACCTTCACCTTCAAGTTCGCTTTAATTCTCAAACATTTTATCAGCATTGCAAGAGCAAAGATAGGGCATTCATATTTGACACATGCATTACCTGTGACAAGCATTTCCAAATTAACTATGATTTTTAACCCCATGCCCTTAAAGCTTAACCTTGAAGTTTGACCTAATTTCCAAAAATTTTAAAATTGCTGATAACTTTTGATTGAGAGAAGATATGGCATTTACATTTACATTTGACATGTGCATTAACTGTCAAGACTTTCCTATTGTATTCTCTGGTTTTTGATTTTTTATACCCCTGCAAACGAAGTTGGGGGGGGGTGTATGTAGGAATCACCTTGTCCGTCTGTCTGTCTGTGCAAACGTGTCCAGTCCATATCTTTCTTACGGAGGAACATTAGAATATACTACTTCACACTAAAAGATCATGAGTCATGACCTTGACCCAAGATCATTTGGGCAAGTTCAAGGTCATTGAGAGAAAAAGTTCATAATTTTTATCCGGTCCATATCTTTCTTATCAATAAAGTTGGAGAGTTTCCATTTTACACAAAGATTGCTCATGACCTGAGGATGTGTCATGACCTTGACACAAGGTCATTTGTGCAAGTTCAAGGTCACTGACAGAAAAAGTTCATAATTTGTGTCTGGTTCATATCTTTCTTATGGAGAATAATGCTTGAATGTTGGGAATTTCCACTCCACATAAAGATAGCTTATGACCTTAGGATGTGTCATGATCTTGACCTATAGTCACTGTAGAAAAATGGATAAATAATGCATCCATACTTTCCAATTGAGAAATAATTGAAAAAATTATTATTTATTTTTTCAATGTAATAAAAAACAATGTCATTGTTAGTATTGATGTTTTATTAGGCTGTGCCTTAGTTTCATTCATTAAAAAATATAATTAGCAATTAACGGTAAATTTTCACTCTTAAACTTAATGTTTAAACAAATTATTAACACCTCTTAGATCCATCAAATACTAGTATTAGTGACTTGGCACCTTCTCTGAAAATCCCAGCGGGGGGCATGTGTCCATTTTGCACAGTTCTAGTTTTAATTGGGCATTACTTGTGACAAGACCTTAGGGATTGTATCATAATATTTGACCTCATTTCATGATGTGGATCTTGAAGTTTGGTGCATGCAGTTTTGATAAGCCATAATCTTTGCCATAACTGTTGCACAGACAAGACAGGACACACAAACAAAACAGTTACATTATGCCATAAATAATGACATCTCCCATCCACTAAGACACTGAAAGTGGGGAATCATAATTCTTTGACAATTCTTAAAATTTGCTCGTTTGTTTTTAATAACTACACCATAGGAGCATTCTAAGCTGTGTATGATAATTTGACAGTATTTGACGGAAATATACTATGCCATGGCGGTGCACTGTATTGGGGTTAGTACTCACAGCATGCGCTAAAAAATTTTCACGAATATGATATTGAAAACAGTCTTCACTAAATTGAAAATTACAAGTCCGAAATTCCAGTTCCAATAGGGGCTGAGTGTGTCCTTTTGTGAGATAATGGTGATAATCAAATACCCATCAAGCTTTTTTGCCTCTTATTTTTCATTATATACTCAATTTTTGTGCTTTTCATTTTCAAACATGATGAATAAATAAAATAAGAATTAATGTTATTAAATTTATTACTCTAAAGAATTTTATTTTGATTCCAGGATTTGACCCAAATAAGTCCCCTATATTTACTGGAGAGGTTGTTAGTGTGCCAGATCCTACAGAAAACATCAGAATTCCTGGAAAATTAGACAGTGTCATAAAATATGGAAGTAAAACAGGCTTCACGATTGGAAGTCTCTACTTTAATGGATCGCATATCCGCTTTGTGAACGAAACAGGAGAATTGCCGGATAAAACACCTGTTCATATGTGCAACCAGATAGAAATTCAAAGCCTACCTCAAGGAACTTTTTTTGAACCTGGTGATTCTGGAGCATTTGTCTTTTGTATCAACCCAGATAAGACACTGAGTTGTATTGGTATGGCTATAGGTTCGACCACAAAAGGGTCCTGTTTTGTGACACCAATGACTAGAATTTTAGATTCTTTTGGTCTTCCTCACATATTAAAGCCAGGTCCTTCAATAATCTCTGAAAACACCTCTAGAGCATCAGACAATCCTTCAAGTTCTCAGTTATCACTGCATAGTAATGCTTCATCTGAAGTTAATCTAGAAGCAATACTGCTGAAAATGCAATTGTCAATGACAGATATACAAAATCAACAAAGGACCATTCAGTCTTCATTACACAATGTGGAAACAGACGTAAGAAACTTGAAGGAAACGAATGATAAATTCCAGACAGAAATTGGAAATTTGAGAACACAATTTCAAACAGAAAGTGAAAATTTGAGAACAGAAGTAGGAAATTTGAGAAGCCAAGTTCAAGCAGAAGTTGGAAATTTGAGAACTCAAGTTCAAACAGAAGTTGGGTTTTTGAAAGCTCAAGTTCAAGAAATTAAAGATGAATTTCAGACCAGGTCATCTGGAAGCTCGCCTGACATCAATCAAAATTAAAAACTTTAATTTGTGATCGTCGTGTCCTTAACCCTTTACAGAGTTTACATACAATTGAGTTTACGGGTGTAATCTTTGTCATATTCCATATTGTTGAATTGTACATTGTTTTCATTCGTTCACTTTCTTAAAAAACAATACGGTTCATTTATAGAACTAGAATGATTCCTGCCTACATTGTACACCTATTTAATTCAACATTAGGCCTTCTTTAAAACATAGGTAATCAGAGATAAAAGAGCTCACCTCCACAAATGTTGTCTTTAAGTAAGGCAAAGTCCCACATTAAACTTATAATCTAGTAGTGTACATCTCAGGATGCAACATGTATGTAATTTTGATCTGATAGGGCTTGCAGTTACTTGGGAATGAACTTATCCAAAACCTTCAAACTAGTCATTAATCCAGAAAATACAAATTAAATCCAGCATGTGAAGCAAGTTTAAGAGTGTTCTTCCCTTGATGCATCATCCATTCAAGTTTGATTCAGATAGGCCTTAAAGTTTCTTGGTAATGGACCTGCGCCAAAAACTTTAATCTGTTCACTCATCTGGAAAATGTAGGTCAAATCCAGCATCCGAAGCAAGCCTGGTAATGTGCATCCTTAGATGTATCGCATGCAAGTTTGCTCAAGGTACGGCAAATAGTTACTTTAGAATGAATCTGCTCCAAAAACTTTAACCTGGTCCCTCATCCATTAAATATATGTATCAGATCTAGCATCTGAAGCAAGCTTGGTAATGCGAATCCTTAGATGTATCATCCATGCAAGTTTGTTCAACATAAGGCTCATAGTAACTCTAGAATGAATCAGCTTCAAAAACTTTAACCTGATTACTCATTCGGAAAATGTAGGTCAGATCCAGCATCCAAAGCAAGCCTGGTAATGTAAATCCTTAGATGTATCATCCATAGAAGTTTTGTCAACATAGGGCTTATTTGTTCATTGAAAATGTGACCTGATGCATAAACATTAATCTGCTCCGAAAACCTTAACCTGCTCTAAAAACCCTAACCTGCTCATTTTTAGCTGAATTTGCAGCATCTGAAACCTTGACTAGTACAATGAAACACACTAAAAGCATCCTCGATGCATCTCTGGTAAATACAGGGCAGAGATGTACTTTAAAAGAAAACTGCACCAAAAAACTTTAACCTGGAACGCTGACGCCAAAGTAATCACCTAAGCTCCCCCTGACTTTGTTGAGGTGAGCTAAAAGTTGTTTGCATGGTTGAAATCTACTGACCGACTGGCTAGAATTGACCCACCTCAAAACTTTTAGCTCACCTGAGCCTAAGGCTCAAGTGAGCTTTTCTGTAACTGATTTATAATAAATATTGGCACACTATAGATTGATTTAGATTTTCAAAGTGAAACCTCAACAGTATAAATGGAATGTTTTGAAAACGTTGACCACTGATGACGTCACTGTGAAATTGCGTTTTTTAGCCCACTGAGCCGAAGGCTTAAGCGAGTTTTTCTGATCAAAGAGTGTTTAGTGTCCGTCTGTCGTTTGTAAACTTTTCACTTTTTGAATTCTTCTCAAGAACCACAGGGCGAATTTCAAACAAACATGCCACTAAGCATCCTTGGGTAAAAGGGATTTAAATTTGTTCATAGGAAATGCCACGCCCTCTTTCAAGGGGAGATAATTAAGAATTCATGAAAATTTAGTGGCATCTTTTAAAAAACTTCTTCCCAAGAACCAGTGGGCAAGAAAAGATGAAACTTATGTGAAAGCTACATTACATATTCTTGATTCAAGTTTGTTCATATCATAACCCGCAGGGGTAGGGCGGGGCCACAAGAGGGGGCGAAGTTTTACATAGGAATATATAGGAAATGTCTAAAAAAAAATTCTTCTTGAGATCAGTAAAGCCATGATTAAACATATTGTACCAGGAGTATCCTCAGATAGTGTAAATTCAAGTTTGTTCCAATCATGACCCCTGGGGTAGTTATTTTCTGTAGTAATTAAAAAAAAAATTACAAGGCCTTATATTGGGCCACAACAGGGGTTCAGTTTACCATAGGAATATATAGGAATACCTTTAAAAACCTTTTTCTCAAAAACAGCTAAGCCATTATTAGTCATATTAATACAGAAGTATCCTCAGGTATTGTAGATTCAAGTTTTATCAAATCATTACCCCTGGGGGTAGGGCGGGTCAACAACAATAGGTCAAAGTTTTACATATGAATATATAAGTAAAGTGGTTAAGGGCCATTTGAGTAAAACGCATTGAAGACTTCAAATAGTTGAATGACCTGACAACCTTTGGAATGGACTAGTCAAAGAGTATATAAGGCAAAACTTTGGAAAAGTAAGGCATGGAAGCAATAAAAACGCCAAGGTCATCCTTAATAGCAACAGATTCAATGAACTTGAATACATATGTGCAGGTGTTGAATACTCAGTATATTTAAACATAATTCCCATTTATTACTATTAGCATGTAAAGTGGGGGGGGGGGGGGGGATGTGTCCTCATATGTGACCTTGAATTTTGGTAACGGTTATCTCCGTCTGTTTTTGATTGATAAAAAAAATCAATTTTTAAAAAACTTATCTGGTAAAAAAAAAATCATTTTCAATTGTCATTCTATTTCTAATGTGTTTTGATGCATCTTTCCACCACAGTATTTATTGATATTCTTATTTTTTGAATTTTTTTTTTAAAAATTGCTTTTAATTCTCATAGACTTTAATGCAATCTTTGTTAATTAATTACTGCTTAGGTAATAATTATATTTTCGAAACTTTCTCTTGGTAAATCATTTCCTACTGTAAAATGCTTTAAATCAATAGAGTATTGTGTATGTGATGGACGTTTAAGGATGGAGGATGGAAAACGTAAAGGGTAAGAGCAAAAATAAAAGTATAAAGGTTAAAAAAAAAAAAACAGTGGCAAGTATCCTATAGATTTGTTGTTAAGTTCTGGGTGTAGTAAATTTGAAGAAGATTGAGACACCTGCTTCTTATCTAACAATGGGAACCTAGAGGGAGAAACACGGTGCTAGTAGAACCTTACCCAGTCCCCATCTCTAGATAGGAGAAAAGGATGATGTGCCATACGGCCTCCGGTAAATTGACAAAAAATAAAATATCTAAATTTACTCTAATTTTTGCATCCACTTAATCACTGATATGTGTTCCGTCATGGAATACTACTTTAACCGAAAATAGAAATATAATTTGGAAGATATTTATCTTTATTTTGAGTAGGGTACCATGTATACATCCAATTCCCATTGAATTTTGGCCCCGCCCCATCTTTGAAGCCCTTAAAATATACGAGCGCAAGTAGGTACAATTTTCTCCTTTGGATGGTCGCTGTATTTTATTGAAATCTACCTATATGTGAGAGGAGAAGGTTGTACTTTACTGCGCTCAAATATTGTGTTTAAAACATTGTAAAATCTGGCTGGTCTTCCCGATAACGAACAGATCGACGAAACAATTTTTTTCTGACGCAAGAATAAGTTCATATGCTAATCGAGGCATCGGCGTGACTTTCTAACCGACCAATCAGCTAAACGAGTTGCATTACGAGTGAGAACTACAAAATTTCTAAGGAAATTTAATGCTTGGAAAAAAGGCGTAATTTTTTTCTTGTTTTCCGAAAAACATTTTTTATTCATTTAAATCACAGATTATAGACACGAATCTATAATTTCCCTGCTCATAATTAGAAACATTTTTTTTTAAATAAATACACATTGTATAATTTCATAGTTTTCTAAAGCGTCGTTGGGCAATTGGCTACACGTATTCCCGAGAATCAGTGAATACACGTTTCATTGTGAATTTTTCGACCCAAAACAGTAAATACTGAGGTTCCATACGTTTTATCATGCATAAAAAGTCGTTGCTGACCATTAAAAGTTTGAAATGTAATAGAGATAATGTGTAAATTGAACTAAGCCACCTGTCTGTGATAAAAAGTAAACATATGTAGTAAACCAGCATGTTTTTGTCGTTCAGTCATCAGATAGGCCAACTGTTCTCGGTAAGCAACTGTGCGATATGATAACAATAGCCATACATGTTTAAGGTAGATTCCTCGGACATGCATACCCCTCTATTGTACCAAGACCCGCCTATTCTCTTTTCATAAAAGATCCTATTGTCACAAACCAGGCCGAATTTTGCTCTCATGGGGTCTAAAAAATAATATATAATGCAGCAATCCTCATAATTAAAATGTGTTGGAACTATTAAACTATTCAAAAGGGGTCGTATGTACTCCCTTTTGTTTGAAAACCATCAAAATCGTTGTAGAATAAATATAAAAAAGGGGGCCGCAGAAAGTAGTTTGGCACATCATTCTTTAAGTACTGTGTGATACACCCTCAGAGAGAGCTGTCTTAATAATCATTAATTCAGATAAAAACAAGAGACCCTGGGCCACAACGCTCTTCTGAGTAACTTTGGCCTTGCTGTTTTTCACCTGGTCTTCCCCCTTGTAGTACTTATTGTGGCCCTGCTCTACCCCCGGGGTCATGATTTGAACAATTTAGAATCTACACTACTCCAGGATGCTTCCACATAAGTTTAAGCTTTTCTGACCACGTAGTTTTGAGAAGATTTTTTTAATGATCCCACCCTATTTTTGTGTTTTCTTGATAATCTCCCCTTGGAAGGGGGCTTGGCTCTTCATTTTAACAATTTAAACTCCCCTTCACCCAAGGATGCTTTGTACTACGTTTGGCTAAAATTGGCCCAGTGGTTCTTGAGAAGTTGAAAATGTGAAAAGTTTACAGACGGTAGGACAGCAAGACTGATAAACGGACGGACAACGGGTGATCAGAAAAGCTCACTTGAGCTTTCAGCTTAGGTGAGCTAAAAAAGGAAAACCTATATATCCTGATCATACACGTTACATAGGAAATATCTTTTAAATTTTCTTCTCAAGAATAACTCAGCCATTAATTATTCATCATATTTATTCAGAGGCAATTTTAGGTATTATAGAATCATGTTTGTTCAAATTATGACCCCTAGGGGTTGGAGGGCACAACAGAGAGTCAAAGTTTTACATAAGAATATATAGGAGTCATCTTAAAAAAATCTTGCTAAAGAACAGCAAAGCCATGTTTAGTTATATTATAATATAGAAGAATCCTCAGGTAGTGCAGGTTCAAATTTGTACAAATTTAGGGTGGGGCCACAATGAGCCGAGTTTTACATAGGGAAAAAAATCTTTAAAATTCTTCTGTTTAAGCCAATGTGCTCAGGTGAGCGATGTGGCCCATGGGATTCTTGTTTTAACCGCCAGGAAGCAATTTTTTTTTATGTATTCAAATTAATAGATTTTGAAAATTCAACAATGATGTTGAAATTTTCTGTGAAAAAATCTCTCAAGTACTAACAAACCCATTTTTTTTATTTAAGTCTGGAAATATTTTGTTGCGGCTTAGTGTACTTTACACATACCAAGTCTTACTAACACTGGATCATAACATGATATAGGAGGAGTAGCATTTAAAAAAATTAAAAAAAAATATTTTTAGTAAACATGGCAACATCAATTGACAAAATCATAAAAGATAAATAGAAATATGTATAGTATACTGGTGTTCAAAGTTTTATTGAAATTGGACCAAATCTGTACAAGGAGTATCGTTTTGAAAAAAAAATTCACAACAGATCGACATCTTACTATTTGCACAAGCTCATCTGGTCTCTTTACCATATATTTTCATAAAATAACAACATGATCAAAAACAAAATTAAGATCTTACACAAAAAATTTTATAAACAAATCTTCATTTCAAGATTTGTGGCATTTCAGTATTTAAAAATACATAGTTTGTTTCAATAACAATTATCTGACTCCTACAGTCTACATAAATTAGATTTAGATTTATGGACATGTGAGTTTTGAAATGAAAAATTGTAAAAACATGAGTGTTGTTACTAGCACCTGGCTCTCTAGAAATTATGAATGTATAAATGTGTAACTTTATCATTGCAATAATGTATGACTTTATGTGGCAGATATTTGAAGTGAACTGGGTTGCCTCATTTTCCTCATTGTACACCAGGACATAAGTTCAATTTTTATTTTTTTATGAGCATGTTTAGTGCATTATATCTTTCTACATGTGTAGTAAATGCTGGCAGAATGATAAATTATGATGTTGAAGACAATAAATCAATATAATTCAAAGACAACTGGAGTCTCGTTCATACATAAACAAGGTACCCAGTTTCCTCTGTGAAGATATGAAATCTTTTGAAAGGGGAAGACATAAATACTGATGTCACAGCTACACAGTCACTGTATGCTGTAGTAGAGTTCTTCACATCCCACAGATTTTGAATTGGAAAATCACATGGCCTTAACCTCTCTCAAATTCTCTCCCCTGTTGCTGCAACAGCCTGAAACAAAACAGTACAAATATATTCTACCATTCAAAAAAGGAATTTAATTTTTTTTTTTTTTTGATAAATTCTGCCCTTGGGAAATGAACAACTGGTTAAATATTCTTGGGACAGTCCTGTTTTGGTCACAGAGGCAGAATTTTCCTCCTTAGCTTAGACAGTCATTGATATAAGGAAATAGAAGAGCCATAACCAGGTTGCAGCTAGAGAACTCAGATTTATGAATGTATGCAATATCATTACATCTTCAATATTCTATGGGGGTTGTTCAGAAAGTTCTTAGACTATGCCGATCTTCGCTATACTATCTTTGAGGAATTTAAAATGAGCACATTATCAACACGTTTTGTAACCATGGCGCAAACTCAACAACACTGTAACGTCAAAAACATACCGTGAAGAGATTCTTAAAAATACTCTCCCTATACATTTCACACAGTATTGCAGTATTGCCCAATACCAGTGCACTCATTAAAAACGTTTCTCTATCATTTGAAATCTATTTTGCTAACAATTGTTCCAGGAGCATCATTTTGTTTGTCAATGTCATATTTTTTTCACTGCATAAATGTGCTTTTACAAGATCAGCATCTGTGAAGCACCAAACTCTTAGCATGACGCTACTAACTTTTCAATGTTTTTGGCAAGATTTTTACAGATAATCCATTTTCTCACAGACCGCCATCGTCTAAGCAAAGTAGTCTATCATTCAAATTCCGCTTGTACCATGTACAAACACATGCTTGGCTCGCTTTTGACATACAGTATTTCCTACTTCCGCTGACATTTTTAGATTTTTTTTTCTGGAGTTTTCCAGAGTAAAACACAAAATTGTATGGTAAATTGCTGCTCCGTGACTTTCTACGACGTCATCTTTTTTGCCTTTTTCAGTGAGGACTACCTATCTTCTGAAACTGATTTCTTTTCAATGAAGCAAAATATTAAATCATAATTGGAATCAGAAACGATGAAACAATTCCTAATTTAAACATGTAGAATTTTTTCATTTTTGTGTCATTTTACAGAAGATATAACTTCAGACATTATTTAGTGTCTTAATTGTAACTTAAAAAATTTTGATCTGCTCGTTGATCCGATTTGCGCATTTTTTAAGTCTAAATAAGTTTGAAATAAACCACAATATTTTAAAAAAATTTCAATACACATCATTTGAATTTACCGTTGAAATATTTCTTCCAAACTTGGATATGATATGACGTTAATTCAAAAAGTTATGACAGTCCATAAACTTTCCGAACAACCCTCGTACATACAATATTTTTCTGCATGTTTAGCAGGCTATTAAAAAGAAAAGAAAAATCCAAAATTATTGAATTTTAATTTTTTTTTTTACAGTTACCATTATTAAAACATGGACTGCACATATAATATTATCTACATGTATGTATGCTATACATCCACAAGTCTGCAGAAAAAGTGTGTCAAATTTTCGGCTACATCCATAAAAAATCACCCATCATTAAAAACAAACGTCTACTTAAACACCAAAGTGTAAACAAACCTTCATGAATTTTTTTTCCTAGAATGTAAAATGAAATAAACATTGTTTACAATACTTATATTTTTTACAAGGTGAATAAACAAAATTCAATTAGTACAGTAAATTGGGAACTTAACAGGATGGTTTTAATTTCACTTTGTTATATACCTTTAAAAATTGTTTTCCATTGAAACAAATCTATGCTAAAAACAGTCTACCATTTCCAATGTTTCACTAAATTCAATGTTAGACCAGCTGAAGAGATGTTGGACCGCTATGATGTTTTTACATCATGCCTTATACCTCAGCAAAAGCGGAATCAACTATATCTAATTTGCACCTGTTTGTATTTGACAGTTACAAACTTGGCCAAGTTAAAGTCACCATGTGGGTAAACAAAATATACAGCAAAATATAGTCATCATCTATCACAGATGTGGAAGCCAGCACAAGATACTTCATAATAAAAGCAAAAGGTATCACATTTTATTGACTGGACTCTTGGGCAAACTGTTTTGCCGAACCCTTAAACTAAACTGTTGCCTTTGACCTGACAGTCTCAAACAGTCTGGTCCTTAGTTCTGTTGTACTGGAGCCCAGTCAAAATATTCAAAATGTTCACAGCTTATTATTTTTCTGCAAAATTAAACCAAAAGTGAATAACATTATCAGTTAATACAAAGGATTATCTGTCACAAGCCTATAGCTTGATACTAAAATCATTGCCAATGGTATCCTGGTAACACATTACGAAATTTTACTAGTATGGAATTGAAATGACTACAGTAAAAACTCTATAGGTGTATACTTTATGTATCCCTTTTTAGTGTATGTACTGAGACTTACTGAAATTGGACCAAAACTGTAGGAGGAACAGCGTTTTGAAAGAATTCCAAAGAAATTTCTAATTTTAAAAACCATAGCAACACCATTTTTCAAAATCAAAAAGTGATAATAGAATTATGTATCTTAGTGTAGTCTACTTGTATTTAAGTCTTACTAAAGTTGGACCAAAACTGTAGGAGGAATAGGGTTTTGAAAAATTGTTGACAGATGGACAGACAGACAGATGGATTATCTCTGACCATAAGAGGTAAAAAGAAGATATCTACCTGTTGTGTACCCCAGGAGAGGTAGTCTGGCTTCGTGGCTGCATGATATTCGTCGACCAGCTGCTGGATTACTTCCCTTGAGTTATCAAACTCATCTAAGTTGTCCTTAAATATGGCTTCCTTTTTGAACTGATCCATGAAAGCCTCTCGTTTTCTCAGCTTGTCGTATTGCTGTAGAGTCCGCTCAAATAACTAAAGAAATACAGGAAACAAGACCTCTATACAAAACAATATATACACACCTAAAAATCAAAATGTTAATACAGCTGTAAATAATTTTTCTCTCTTAAATGATTGTCTCTGGCATTAATCATCTTCAAAAAAGACAGAAAAAGATGTTATTTCACAGGGACTTAATAAGGGGTCAACGTTTTCAATACATTCAATTTAAACTATTGAGGATTGAGAAAATAAATTATTTCATGGGTTTTAAGCTATAGTATGCAAATATTTATTATAAATCAGTCACAAATGTAAATTATAAGTAATAAGGTATCATTTTAAAACTTTTATTGGGATGTAAATATGTGTTGGTATGTGATCAAATCTACCATAAACTTCGGATTTTATGGGATTTGATCACATGACCAACAGTTTCCTGTTACCGTAGATATACTGGTGTGATTTGCCAACATCAGACCGCTGACTCTGTGGGCTGTTTGGATGTATGGGGATTTCCGAGACAGCGCCACCTGGATACTGGCCGGACCCCAGGGAATAAACTGTGCTAACTTTCTCTCCCTAATCCTCTGTAAACTTTTGTGTACCTGAGGAATTCATAAAAAATAAGACACCAATACTAAACGAGTCAGTATGTTTCTAAAAGAAATTTGTCTTCTGAATAATATTTTCCATAAACAGACTTACTTATTTTTTTAAAATGAAATCCAAATCCCTCCCCCTCCTAAATAACCCAAACAATTTTCAATAAGCATATTGAAGCTTACTGTGATTAATATTTTGGAAAGGTTTCATTAAAAATAAAAGGATTTAGAATTTTAATTAAAAATAAAAGGATTAGAATTTTAATTAAAAGGATGATTCCTCCTAGAAAGTGAAAGACCGCATAGTAATATCTTGGTATCCACCACACTGGTGACACTTGAATAAAGTCTTGCAACTTTGCTTCAGAAGACAAAAATTCAATTTCTATACATGCTAAAGATCTGAGATTTACAGAAATCAGAATGTTCACTATTGCTGAAGTGTTGAATTGAATTACACAGTAATAAGAAACATATCAAGGTTGTAAAAAGAAATAAAAGGTCAACAGATATTTCTACACAACTCACACCTGTCTGGGTCTACTTCCCCCCACCCTATGATGTTAATACACACCTGTCTGGGTCTACTCCCCCCCCATGATGTTAATACACACCTGTGTGGGGTCTACTTCCCCCTGTATGATGTTAATACACACCTGTCTGCGTCCATTCCCCCCCCTATGATGTTAATACACACCTGTGTGGGGTCTACTTCCCCCTGTATGATGTTAATACACACCTGTCTGGGTCTACTTCCCCCCCTATGATGTTAATACACACCTGTGTGGGGTCTACTTCCCCCTGTATGATGTTAATACACACCTGTGTGGGGTCTACTTCCCCCCCCCCCCCATGATGTTAATACACACCTGTGTGGGGTCTACTTCCCCCTGTATGATGTTAATACACACCTGAGTGGGGTCTACTTCCCCCTGTATGATGTTAATACACACCTGTGTGGGGTCTACTTCCTCCATGTGATGTTAATACACACCTGTGTGGGGTCTACTTTTCCCTGTATGATGTTAACACACACCTGTGTGAGGTCTACTTCCCCCCTATTATGTTAATACACACCTGTGTGAGGTCTACTTCCCCTTATGATGTTAATACGCACCTGTGTGGGATCTACTTCCCCCTATGACATTATTATGCTCCTGTGTGAGGTTTACCCCCCCCCCCCCCCATGATTTTAATACACACCTTTGGGGGGTCTACCTCCTCCTGTATGATGTTGATACACACTTGTGTGGGGGGTCTATTTTCCCCTGTATGATGTTAATACACACCTGTGTGGGGTCTACTTCTCCCTGTATGATGTTAAGTATGGAGATGTAGCAGTGGTTGGCCTGCCGGTGGACGGGAGTGGACACCATCATGTTCTTTGGCTGCAGGAGTCGCCGCATGACATCTAGGACGGTTGTCTTTCTGACACTCGCTACCTGTAAAGTTAAAAACAGATATGGGGTCATACAGTTAAGGTTTAAATGATCATTTAATCACTGAGCTAAAGAAAAAATTGCAAGTATTTTGAGAGGTTTGTAGAAAGAATTTTGAGCCCCCCACCCCTACAAAAAAGCTTAAAAAGTGTTTCCAACTTTCCGAATTTATCTCCAAAAAATATACATTCATTTAGCATTGCAATAGGAAAGTTTGACTTTATTGATGGCAAGTGAAAGTAAAATGGTTTCTACTATTTTTGTTTTGCTACAACATTGATATGTTCAGACTTTAACCCCATCAAGTTGAAAATGCCCCCTACACTCACCTGTGAGTTTGTAGCCAGGGGTGTGTACCCTGTCATCAGATAGTGAAGGCGGGGGGTGGGGATCAGTGAGGCGATCAGACCAATCAGATCGTTATTCATGTAACCAGGGTAACGCAGTGTCGTCGTGGAGGTGGACATTACTGTTGATACCTGCATAATTAATTTTTGAAAAGTTGCTTCAAGATATCTCTCTAGCAAATGGTCTTCCTCTTTTAAGTACTACCTGACTGTTTCAGTTTCAGCATTACATTAACTCTCCAGTGACTTTAATTACATACCAGCTGGTTTATCTGAGAGAAGTTTGGAGTCTCTATATGAAGTCTGTCTGCTGCTATTCTGTTTAAAGCTGTGTTATCTAATACAACCTAAAAATACAACAAAAATACACACTCAATAAGAAACCATTTCATCAGCTATTATAACATGTATAAGATTTAATGCCTTTCCAAACTTTTCATAGAATTCTTTTCTTGGACTTGGCAGAGGCTTATGGTCCCTGGGTATCATGATTCATCACAACATACAAATATTACAAATATTGTGCACCAATGGCACAAGAACTCAGCCCAAAAAAAATCCTGCAGTGGGCTCTCTGAGTTTGACCATGACATACATGTGTTACACTGCAGAACTGAGTAAGCTTGACCAAAACATGCCACACACTCAGCATTCTGAGTTTAACTTACCACACAGTCAGCATTTTGAGTGAGTTTGATGTACAACATACCATGGAATTATTTTAATTTGTTGGGTTTAATGTTCGTCGGCAAGCAAAATTTTAATAATTTGGGGGGATATAAACTTGTTTATACAGTAGATTCAATGAATCAATACTTTGATAAGATAATCGTTCATGGGGATGTTAATTTGTGGGTAAGGGTGACCCTGGTCCCATGAAATCAAGTAACAACTATCCCCAACAAACATTTGATGATTCCAAAGTAGTCAGCATTTTGAGCAAGTTCTACACACCACACAGTCAGCATTCTGAGTGAGCCTCTTCAGCGTGAGTAATGAGTTGTAGGGCTGGACCACCACATCTGACATCTCATCTAGGTTTGGGAACACAGAGTAAGTCTGCACTAACTTCTTTGGGAACCTAAGGTTAGAATTGATGAATCTGAATTTGGATTCTAAACAAAAATTGTATGAAGGTTATTATGGAGTGTATAATATTTTGCTGACTTGAGTTATGAAAATGTTTGTCATCAAAGTCAGTATTCAAACTTTTGGTTGCATGGATGTATCATCACACAAAAGGTTCTTGGTGATTTACATCATTGGGATTCTGTTTAAAATAAACCAAAACCAGTCCTTGTCAGAATTTTCATACAATTGCATGGGTTTTGGTAAAAAGTCTCTACCATCTTAACATCTTCTCATCTCCTTCTATAAGAACTACACTATTCTACTCTTCCTACATACACCCCTTTATTTTCCTTCTCAAAAATTGTTCCCCATCTTGTTCACTCCCTCACACATCTTGTTTTCAACCTCTTATGAACTGTACAATTTTGTTCCAAGTTTCATATATTAACCCTTCTCTCCTTTGATCCTCTCTCCTCTATATAACAACACTAACCTTTTTAGTCTTTTAGTCTCCCTATTAAGTAGAAACCCATTCCCTAACCAGTCAACAATGGATTGAGCCTCTCCAATAGGTAAGAGCCCATCCCCTAAGCCATCCCTCTAGTGAAGGAGTGACCCCTCTCCTCTTCTCTATATAACAGCAGCATGAACATGTCATTGAGCCTCTCCTATAGGTAGAAGCTTATCCAAGAACCTGTTCCTCCAGTGATAGAATGACACCCCCTCCTCCTTTATATATAAATAACACCACTAACCTGTCATTGAGTCTCTCCAGTAAGTAGGACCCCATCCCTGAACCTGTTCCTCCAGCAATAGAGTGACACAGAACAAAGCCCTATAAACAGAAGGATTGGTAATCTTATATATATACTTGATATGTTGAATCCAGTTTATGGTAACCAACAATATTATGAATAGGAACTTAAATTCCAATATCCCAAACCTTCTGATATCTGTTTATGAGAGTTGCCATTTTTGAGATATCCAGGTTTGACTGTTTTTGTTGAATAAGTAAACTTTCTCAGAAGTTAAAATTTTTACATATTTACATCTGCAATTCACCTTTGACCTTACCTCAAGGCTATCACTTCCATCAGCCTCTCTGTCTATGATGTCAAAGATTTCCTCGTACAACTTCTCTGCCTATTTATGAAAAATATCATCTAATTAATAAATGATTTAGGGAATAACTATCTTTTAATTTGGTATTTGCGATCGTTAATGCTGATTTAACGGTCTCAATTTGAGTTTTACCAGCGACGCATAAGCTAAGCCGGTAAAACAGATGTTTGTGACCGTTAAATCAGCATTAACGGTCGCAAATACCAAATTAGAAGATATTCTAATGCAATTTATGCCTTTTGTTTGATGTTTACGTCTTATTTTGTTTCATTTTATTATATGAAATACGTCACGGAGTGTTGTGATTTTGCATCGCTCTATTATGACGTCACAATCAAAAACTTTCACTCTCGTTAATGCTCATTTAACTGCCTCAAACATCATTGCATTAGCCAATCAAATATCATTTTACAAAACAATTGCATTAGAATCTCTCTTTAATTCTCTTCAGTTTGAAATGTAGCTCAATTAAGGAGACATGCAACAGCCAAATGATCAGAATAGCCCAGATTAGGACAAAAAAATTATCTCATTCCAAAGATACAACTTTGGCAGATGTCAAAGACAAGATTTAAGGACTTTTTTGGTCATTTCAAAATACCAGTTGTTTCCTATACCTGACTATAACCAGAAGCCCAGTTGTTGCCTGCCCCACCTCCATGCTTAGATAGGTATATATTCTCTGGGTTGTACAGGTTGGCGTATGGTGAGTTCATGATTGTGTTGATGACTCGAGGCTCGAGATCCAGCAGCACTGCTCTAGGGATATAATGTTCATCATCAGCCTACAAAAAAAAAACCAAAGAGTATCTCTCACGAGACTGTTTGAGATTTACATGAAAAATACTGCATAGTTATGAGTTACAATCAGAAATTTTAACTGCCTTGCTAAATTTAAAGCAAACATTTACTTGTTACAAGATCAGTGGGTAGTTAAGTGTGTCATTGATTGACACAGAATGAAATCAACTTTCAAAAGTCAGCCGGTGTCTGTAATCTTTAACTGCCATATGAATGATATGATACAGGGCTATGGTGGTTAAATTACACAATATTATTTATCGTATAAGATATTTTAAAAATAAGTTACTGACAACACAAACCTGATAAAAGAAGACATCTTTTCTATCTGTTCCCTCTGTGGCAAAATCCTCCAAGATTCCCTCTGAAAATAAATCAACACATATTGAATTAAAACTTGTAAGGCCATGCATGTTCATATTTCACTGAGAAAGAAATGCAATCTAGGTTATAAATGAATTGCAAAATAATTTTCTTCTCAATTTATTCCTAATTTTCCCTCTATATTCTCTCGAATAATTCTGACCCTATATTGTGGCCCTATCATAGCTTCAAAGGATCATGACTTAACCAAAGTGAAACCTGCAAATTACACAATACCGTATAGCAGGTAATTTTAGCGGGGTGCTAATTTTGGCATTTTGAAAGTAGTCCGCTAAAATTTTAATCGCTAAAATATTCAGTACTCTCCTTAGTGTTCA
This sequence comes from Saccostrea echinata, assembly GCF_033153115.1. NCBI lineage: Eukaryota > Metazoa > Mollusca > Bivalvia > Ostreida > Ostreidae > Saccostrea > Saccostrea echinata. The sequence continues at coordinate 3,782,485 of NW_026889795.1, read as the reverse complement.
TCTGCAAAGAGTTGAAACCCTGTGTCCGCTAAAATAAATTACGCCAAAACTATTGGCATACCTTTGAGCAGGCAAAATGCCAAATTTTACACCTGCCAAGAAAACCTGCAATACGGTAATTCAAGATATCAAAATTACTTATGTGCCCTTGCTGTTCTAGAGAAAACACTTTGAAGATGTTTTCCTTTGATCCCCTATTTTGGCCTTGTCCTACCAAGATTTAAAGAAACTTCAATCTGCACTACATACAGATACACATATAAGAAAGCCTAAATTCACATAAATTTTGTCTTTTCTAGCCCAGTCATTCTTGAGAAAAAGATTTTGAAATGATGCCAGCAAATTTTCACTCTTTTTTATTTGTCTCCCCTTGAAAGAGGGTGTGGCCCTCCATCAAATAATGCTTTGTGGCAAGTTTGGTTGAAATCGGCCCAGTGATTGTTGAGAAGTTGGAAATGTTTAAAGTTTACAGATAACACAGGACATACGCCAGGCAGACAGATGCCATAATGTTAACAAATTTTTTCACTGTTCTAAAGGAAATTCACTCACCAGGACTTATTCCATGTTCTGCACAGAGCTGCTTCCAAAACTCCATTCCGACTATAAGTAAATATAAAAGCACAAAATTATTTACTTGGTACTAATCTATCATTGCTCTCACTGGCTAAAGACAGAGCCCACCATAAAGGCTTATGGAAATATATACAAAACATCATGGTGCTTATAAACATTAAGTCTAGTGTTGAATAATCGGAGAAAAATCATAATCGATAATCGGTTGTAATCGGAAACACATAATCGATTGATAATCAGCTATAATCGGGATTTTTACCCTTTCAAATAAAATAAGAGATTCCTTAACATGTTCAAGCATAATCACAAAAACAATATTTATAACCTTCTTCTATTCAAAGTTCAATAAGTAAATAAAATCAGTAATATATATAAATAAACAAAAAAAATTTTCAGTAAATTTTTTTTAAAGACAAAGTATTCTTTATTTTCTCTCAGTAAAATTGAAAATAAGAGTTAAATTTCTGTATGATGCTTCATTAAAAAAAATAAACACATGCATACAAATGGGAACATTACTGATATTAGTCACACCTTTTTATTATTTATTTTCTTGGAATAACTTTTGTATGAATTCATTTGGACTTATAAAATTGTTTTTAAAATAATTAAGTTTATAGAGCTTCTGTACTGTTTGTGTATTACAATCCCATAACGCTGGCCATTAATTCCTGCTATTAACCTGACCTTACATTCAATGATGGCGGTAAAAATTGTCAAGAACAACAGTTGAAGTGAAATGAAGAAGGTTTTTATGTTTTAAACATTCAGGATAACTTTTAAAATGTCTGCAAATGATTTTTTGGTAATAAATTTGAAGTTTAAACCCAAATTAACCTTTAATATTTTTGTTTGCAATGTCGACGACTTTTGTTTCATAATCGATTAGTAGCATTGAAGAGCTCCAATCGATAAGACAATCGATTGTCGGTGACAATCGTTTCATCACTAATTAAGTCTGATAAACCATGTACTGTATGCTATGACAGACTGGGACCAACTACCCAAATGGGATATAAAAGCCTGTTGGGGGCATAATATCCCAAATGGGATATAAATTTATCATGTATATGGTGCAAAATGCTGAAATTTTTTTTAGTTAGCTATATTTATATCCATATAAGAATAGCTGAGGCAACTGTTGGCGAACATGTTTTTTTTTTTTTATCCCCACATTCATTACTATGCAAAATTGTTAATTTACGAAGTAATCATCTTTTGGCCAAAATGTTGTATTCATCATCAGTGTGACTGTATCAAGAAATTTGGCACTCATCATGTTGCACCATTCGGCCGTTTGGCCACAGAATGCAAGTAATGCAAAAAGTAGGTAAAATAGCTACTTTGCCAATTGGGTAGGTTTAAATACCTAGGTAGCTATAAATAGCTACGTAGGTAGAAATAGTCTTTGGACTGGACCTGATAATAATTTTGCATGCATATATTATTATTTAGCATGTATATATAATTGTTTTGCATGGTTGACATATTTTTCTCGCTTGTTAATATAATTTATCTTACATATGATGTAGAGGGCAGAAATAAGCCATCATAATCATGATTTTAAAACTCTGCCAATTCAAAGGAAATTCGAGTTAATACCAAACGATCGCTCAGAAGTAACTTTCGTTTAAGAGCTTACTTTGATTTCCACATTGTCCTAGCTGTAAGGTGATAATTTCTCGAGGCATGTTAAAATTTACTTATAAACAGTTCCCCACAGCAATAAACTACTAGATTTTCACTACTTTTTCCCGTATAAACTTGTATTCTTGGCGGGTACTGTTCACTTCCTGTTTACAAACATTGTAAAAGGTGATCTGGAGACGGACTAAAAGCCGAAATTTTTGTCCAGTCCTCCAACGACCCCCAAAAGATTTCTTTTGAATAATATATTTTTTAGACTGAAAAAATTACAATAAAAACTAACAAACAAACAAAGACCCCCCCCCCCAAAAAACAAAAACAAAAAACAAACAAACAAACAAACAAACAAACAAACAAACAAACAAACAAAAATAACTAAATAAGAAAATAAAGTTTTACTGAGGAGGAATAATCCACTGTTTTGCCTCGGAGCTTAGCTAAAAAAATTGTTTTTCTTCTTGAAATATTGGTTCAAACAAACCCCAACCCCATCTTTTTCTATTTTTTGCCCACTGTTTAATAAGTAAGAAATATTTCACAGAAAAAGACAAATTAAGTCTAACAATGTTCAACTAGAACTTACAAAACCTATATATCCTGAAATGATTTTATCTCACTTATAAAAAAGATGCAGTATTATTTTCCGGGTTTTTCTTCTCCATTTTTTTTAAATTTTCAGATTGTCGATCTGATTGTCCACTTCCATGAAGAACAATTCTTTCTTTGGAGTGTGCATGATATAATTCAATACTTGTGTGATATTGTTGCAAGTTGTGGAGATTTTCATAAAGTAAACATAGCTTATTCACCATTTTCTTTCGTTTTCGCGAAGTTATATGGTTTACAGAAAATCTTAGACATATTATAGTTTTATGGTTATATGGTTTACAGCAAGTAATTTTCGCCAAGGAAAGATCAGTCGTGAAACTCTTGGATATTTTTCACACGCGAATTAAAATCAGAGAGATTTTTTAAAGGGGCTTGGATACAGTTGTATTGTTTACATTTTAAATTTCTATGCTTATTCAAAAAATAAAACCAATTAATTTATGAATATTGAACTTACATGAATATTCTTAGAATTCGACATTCTTCTTTACATCACGTCAAACATCTGGGTTTTTTTAACAGGGCACGAGCTCTGTTATGGTTAATGTTTACGTTTTACGGGATGTGTTCAATTTGTTAAACTCTGCTGACACATCACTGAACACGGACTGACAATACTGGTGAGTTGCTTTTAATTAGCTTTCTCACATTTCTACTCTGAATTTTCTGGATTACTGTTTTAATATTTTTCATTAACATGATTAATACACAGCAAAATTTCTATACTTTTTTTTTTTTTATTAAGGATAACGTTTACTTTGTGAAAGTGCAAGGATGTGTCAATCAAACGTCCCAAATTTCGTAGTTTCAATAATTTCCAGATAAAAGAAGTTATTGAACACGCTTTTATTACATTTCCGTGTGAAATGCTATAGCAACAAATAAAGTCATGATATTATACAGAAAATTTAAGTTGCAAAGTGAGTCAATCGATATCATGTGTTTCTTTTAAGATAATTGTATCATAAAGCTAAAGATTTAGGAGAAATATGAATAAAGCAAAGTTCTGAGATCTCAACTGCACGATAAAAGCAAGAAAAGACTGCAGAATGTAAGTGCCGGAAAAAGAAAAGTTGTATCTATGGCGTGGCTGTTATCGTCAATGTCAACAATGTCAAGACCACGTGTCTTTTATTTTTAGCGTGAAACTTGTAAACAACAGAGTATTGGAGCAATCAAAAGTTAGAAATAAGTTCTGATCATCTTGTTTGAAGATTATATCAAAATCCTCGGTCATCCGACATTTATATCTATGGAATTGACACCATGGTAACTTCTTCAACTTTTCTGCGCATGCGTACTTAATGAGGAAGAAGTAATTAAAGCAATATTTTCGTGCTGGGGCAAACTAAAATTATTTTTTCTTATATTTTTCTCCATAAAAGTAGATTTTTTAGGTTCGGAAACCTAATACTTTCAAGAATTGAATAAAATTTGCATGTGTCTTGCAAAAATTCTACTTTAAAGGATGACTGCACTTAAGGATATGCGAAATCTGCGACAAAATAAACTTTCAAAACAAGCATTTTTCTTTTCATTGCAAGAATGGCCAACATCCAATCTATAACTTTATGTAATTACGTTTTAATAAAAGTGTGTATTTACGAAGTTCGAAGCTGTTTTCAAAGGCAGGGGACATCACAATTTCTTGAATCTCCGTACGATAATGAGGACGCCCACTTTTTTACTGACTTTATACATAGTCAGCGCATGTTTGTCTATTGTTCTCCGTTTCACAATAGTTGTATATTTGCATAAATAATAATGTGTAAAAAGGAGATTAATAGACAAACATGCGCTCATGGTTAAAAAGAGAAAAAACTGCTTCTTCTTACTTTCGCTCTCTGTGTTGTAAACAAGGATTGTGACATGTTGAATATTATAATTCACCACGTGGTGTCCTACCTCAGGTAACTCTGTGAATACTTAATTCCGTCACGTGACTTGTAAGGTAGCATGTTTTGTGCTAACTAGGACATTGTGTTCGAATACGTTAAGTCATCTGGCATGGATATACAATCTGCTTTAATAACATTGACGTGCTCATATTGTTAGCTTCGTTTTGAAACCTTTGTCAGAAGTGTATTTGTGCCATACAGAATGGAGAGGGAGATTGGAAAGAGTGACCACGTTCTTTTTTTCAAACATGTCATTGTTATTTATCAAGTCTAATTTTAGACCCATATTTACAATGTTAGCTCCACCTCTCATGCATATCTAATGTTCATTCAAGGGCAAGTAAGTGTAAATTCACTATATTTTGAAAGCACTGAGGACAAAAAACATTGAATCATTTTATTGTATCACAGTCTAAAATCATTTTAAGATTTAAATTTGGTTCCAAATTGACAGGATTCTTTCATAAACATACAAAGGTGAAATAAAGTTTAGATATAAAAGCAACAGAAGCAACCGAAAAAGACCCAAAAACAGGCGTTAAGTGCAGTCATCCTTTGTCAATTTTCCCGTTTTTCCGTCACGGCGTCTCTTTAAGAAAATATTAAATTCAAGTCTTTGTCTAGGCCCCTTTAAAAATATAAATTACATCCATATATTAAGAATCTTTTAGCATCTAAGTAAACTGGTTGATAATAACAGTATTTTTATATGATGTCTGTTAAACCTTCGTCTGTCGTCGTTTGATAGCCTGTCTTTGTGATGTGTGGGTAACCTTCGTCTGTCGTCGTTTTATATCCTCTCTATATGATGTCTGGGTAACCTTCGTCTGTCGTCGTTTTATAGCCTGTCTATGTAATGTCTGGGTAACCTTCGTCTGTCTTCGTTTTATAGCCTCTCTATATGATGTCTAGGTAACCTTCTTCTGTCGTCGTTTGATAGCCTCTCTATGTGATGTCTGGGTAACCTAAGTCTGTCGTTGTTTTATATCCTCTCTATATGATGTCTGGGTAACCTTCGTCTGTCGTCTTTTTATAGCCTGTCTTTGTGATGTCTGGGTAACCCTCGTCTGTCGTCGTTTTATAGCCTGTCTATATAATGTCTGGGTAACCTTAGTCTGTCGTCGTTTTATATCCTCTCTATATGATGTCTGGGTAACCTTCGTCTGTCGTCGTTTTATAGCCTGTCTATGTAATGTCTGGGTAACCTTCGTCTGTCTTCGTTTTATAGCCTCTCTATATGATGTCTGGGTAACCTTCTTCTGTCGTTGTTTGATAGCCTCTCTATGTGATGTCTGGGTAACCTAAGTCTGTCGTCGTTTTATAGCCTCTCTATATGATGTCTGGGTAACCTTCGTCTGTCGTCGTTTTATAGCCTGTCTTTGTGATGTCTGGGTAACCTTCGTCTGTCGTCGTTTTATTTTCTGTCTATGTGATATCTGGGTAACTTTTGTCTGTCGTCGTTTTATAGCCTGTATAATTAGTGATGTCTGGGTAACCTTTGTCTGTCGTCGTTTGATAGCCTGTATAAGTGATTTCAGGGTAACCTTCGCCTGTCGTCGTTTTATTGCCTGTCTATATAATGTCTGGGTAACCTTCTTCTGTCGTCGTTTTATAACCTGTCTATGTGATGTCTGGGTAACCTTTGTCTGTCGTCGTTTTATAGCCTGTATAAGTGATTTCAGGGTAACCTTCATCTGTCGTCGTTTTATAGCCTGTATAAGTGATGTCTGGGTAACCTTCGTCTGTCGTCGTGTTATAGCCTTTCTATGTGATGCCTGGGTAACCATCGTCTGTCATCGTTATAGTGGTGTCTGGATACTTTTCGTCTGTTGTAATTTAATTTGTTGCCACTGTAAGTATTGTCTGAGTACATTTCGTCTGTTGTTGTTTTGGTACCTGTCTAAGTGGTGCCTGGAAACATTTTGTCTGTCAATCATTGATGTAACATGTTGATTTTCTTTTGTCTGTTTCAAAGTATATCCTGTGTGAAACCCAACCTCTAGGAGACTGAATTTCAGGGAAATCAAACCGGTAAAAAATATTTTGACATACAGAGTATGTTCAATTACATTGGGTTTTCCTAGTGGAGATGAAATTGTTAATATATATCCAAAAGTGGAAAACTGACATACACTACCTTTGTCCACAGATTATAAGAAGTATCACCGTGTAGGCGAGAGGAGTAAGCTTCAACTGTATAGCACTAAATGTAAAGGAAAGGTAAATGGGAAGAGTATTGACAAAAGCTTGTATTTTTATTATCTGCTTGTGCTTTCACCTGTTCACTTGATGAATTAAAAAAAAATTCAGAATTTTCATTATGCAATCATTCTGGCACCTTCTGAGCAGAAAAAAATTCATTGGCTAGTCGGTGTTATTTAACAGGAAATGTGTCTACATTTGTCGTAGAGTTGAAGTAAAAAAAAAAATAGATATGTTGTCATACACGTAAGACAATAATACCCGCACTAAGGTGTTTGTCTCTAAATGCACTCTCCTTTGAAATTGGGTAACCAGGGAAGAATCCACAATAATTATATAATCTAAATCAAGCATGAAATGCTCATGTGAACATGTGGCCATATACCAAATTCATTACCAGTCTGATAATTGGAACTTATTCTGTGGTATTTAGAATTTGGAATTTATTGTCAAAACAATATTATTATTTCAGTGCATAGCGTTTTTAATAAATCTTTAACAATTCAGATGCCAAAATGACCACTTATGGCAATGATAAAATTGTGCAATTTTTTTTAGTATACGGGTCGGAAAAATACCCTTTCCAAACCCACACCCGACCAACTACATGTATGTCAAAATCAACCCCGGCTACCCACAATTCATCTGTTTTCCTGCCATATTTGGAATAGATAACCCAATGTATGTAAAAAAATAATATCGTATGTAATTTTGATATACATTTTACACATTACACCTTTATGGAAAATTTCTGCTTCTGGCGTTGGAATTACGTCACACTACGAGCACTACTTTTACAGTTATCATAATTTGATTGCACATGGTATACAATAACATACATCATTATTACCAGTAGAAATTCTCATGATTCTTAAAGCGTTTTAAATGCATTATATTCATCGTCGGTAACCCACGGGTGATTCACATCGATTCTCTCTATCAGGTAGCTTGTGGACTCAAAACTGTGGTTTGCGACGATGAATTACATTATGAAAAAAAATCATAATGATTATGAAGTTGACAGTACCTACAACAGGCGGTAAGTACGTTATGATTATATTATTATAGGGACCTGTATAGAACGGGGTAAAATAAGCTGAAGTGAATAAGAGAAGGGACCTATAGTTTTAAAAGCAAGTTATACATTGAAGCAAGTTCCTGGGGTCATTCCTACTCTCTGGAACCGGAACCAATCAAATACATGTTACTTTTATTAAATCAAAAGCCCCTAAGCCATCTTAGACACATTAAATAGTATATATGGGGACTTGACCCCCGAAGTCATCCCAACCCCCTGAAACTTCAAATGATCATATAATTATATATATATATATATATATATATATATATATATATATATATATATATATGTATATCGAAAATGGTTGAAAACTTCTCCCCTTAAGCATTATAACATAATATTGTTCCTTGTGTTATTATGCATTTATGCATTAATTAGGTCATGACTTATGACCCCCTGGAAGTCATCCCCACCATGAAACTAGAAATGATCACAATATGGACCTGTGTCAAAAGTGTGTCGATGATAATCTGACATTTCATTCTTGACCCCCTAGGGTCAGCCCACCCTCCTAGAATTAGAAATTAAAATTATTCTAAGACCCGCCAGTAACTTTGTGTACATGCATGTACATTTTTGAATATTCACATTTTGTGTACGTCAGAACAAGGTATTGGTTGTATGTATGGACGACCCGGGGCTGGGAAGGGGAAAAGGGGAAGGAGTTTTGTCTACATATGGTACAAAATGTTGAAAACTCGTACAGTATGTGAATATTAAACCCATTTCCCACTTGTCATCTTCACTGACCTTACAGTATACATATTTATTAATTCAATAGATTATGGACTTTCTGGTCATATGCCTAGCTCTCCCTTGAATCAGGAAGGGTGATATGTTTACATTTCCAAATATTTTTCCTTTAGATACTTTGCAAATTAGAAAAAAAATCATGTTCTCATGAACTACCCTGGGATGAGTAAGAATATTTCCATTGTGATGTGATTGAAGTAAAAGAAATAGTGCAAAATTTTTTTTTCAAAAATGATCGTCATGATCGTTGAATGACAAAAATATGTGGCAAGTCATCAGAAAAAAATAATGTAAATATAACATATGGAATTACTAGTAATATTTGTGAATTCATGAGGTACATGAACTACAACGCTTCACCCCGGCATACTTATCATGAAGCGCTATAACGCGCTACATGAAATATGCAGGCGTGAAGCGTCGTAGATAATGTCCTCATGAATTCTCAAAAATTAAATTCATCTCTTCAATAAATATCTTTAGAATAGTTAAGGGTTAATCAGGTATTGGACAATCTCTTAAAACTAAGTTGAGTTAGCTATACCAGTATACCTTGATTTAATTTGATTTATTATGTGGAGACAGAATGCATGATCTTTGACTTTTTTCCCATTTTTTTTTACTCTATTCACTATTATTTTTTATGTTCTATATTTTCTTTACATATTGAATTTACAACATATACTAGCCATACGTCTGTATCCGATTTCGCTACCCCGTTTGCGGCGATTCATTACATATTTTTCATTCTCTATTTTTTTGATGGGTAACACCGGACCTTAGAACAATATCGTTCCGCTATCGGGGTTTTCTATATGAAATGTAGAGGAATAATGATAAGGTCTTCATTCAAGGTTTTCAACATTACTGATTTATTTTATTTTATACATAAACTGAATACATTATTTCGAATTCACCTGAAAAAGGTTCATTTATTTAAGAAATGAATTTAATTTTTGAAGATTCATGAGGACATAAACTACGACTTCACGCCGGCATATTTCATGAAGCACGTTAGCGCTTCATGACAAATATGCCGGCGCGAAGCGTTATAGTTCATGTACCTCTTGAATCTTCAAAAATTTAAGTCATTTCTTATATCTACATTATTTTTCTGATTAGTTGCCACAAATAACGCCATTCAACTGTCATTTTTAAAGCAAAACCGTTTGCATTATCATTCTGTATAAAAAAAATTCAATAATTAATGAATGCCTGACTAATTAATTAGTTGGGAGCAAAACAGATGCAAAATTATCTGTATTAAAAATCAACAATTTAATGAATACCGCATGGCCAATTAATTATAGGTTGGGCCACATCTACTGCAAGTAGTTAATGATACTTGTACATACATGTACTCTTTCATAATTGAAAATTTTTATATTAGTGAAAGACAGACTAGATAATATTGATGAAAATGCGTATTTTGCTTTTTCATTTCTTTTTTCGATGGTAACATATGGAAAGATATTAAATCAAACTTCTATCAAATTTATAAAAAGCACGTTGTGTTTTTTTGTTTTCTGATTTTTATCAAAAAGAAAAAAAATCAAATGATGTTAAAAGGAATTTGTAATCAAATAAGTTGCCAAAGATGACAATTTATTATAATTTGTACGTTTTGAGTAAAATCAAAAAGACTTAACGAGGTTCGCTCCTGAGCTTTTTAGCAGATTTTTATCTTAACCTATATTTAAAAAAAATCTGCATATAATGTTTTAATTCTTACAATAAATTTGGATTCTACAATGCCAATTTAACTATATTCAGTTGAAACTCCATGGTTAAATTCCATACCAAAAGCATTAAGTGAGGAACTATATTTTGTGGCGGAAGGTTTTTTTAGAAGAAAATGATCATTTTTTTCTCTTTCGAAGTATTTAAAGTAAGCTAAGTTTGGATTCCTATTTTTACATGCAGTCTGCACACATAGTTATTTTGTGCTGTGGACTGTTTTATACTGGTTCTAAATTATCTATTAAATAAACTGTCATGGATTCTATCATCATATTTGATAAACACAGCATATATATTGTGAACATGAAGAAAAAAATAGCCCTAATTTAAGCTTAAAATTAGCACTTTTTTAGTAATATCTAAAAATTAACAATACACACCCCCACTTTTGATGTTCTTTTCTGAATATATACGATACTTTTAACCATTCTTCTTAAATTCAGTAAAATGTCATTACTTTCAAATGATTTTTTTGCTTGTTAAATTTTTAATGCCAGAAAAATGAAAATGTTTGAGTGCAAAAAGGTCAAATAATTGAACATGCGGAGTAATTTGAAAATTTCTTCGTTGTCACAAATTTATTGTGTCTATTTAAGATGAAATAAGACTGTTTTTGTCCCCATAATCTATTTGAACAAAAAATATTGGAGGAGAAACTTTAAAAATTGATTTATGTGCAAGACGTATTTTCAGTGCAAAAAGGTCAAACTAAATGCTCTGTAGCACCAAAAGAAGCGCATTGAACCCTATTTTTTGTTTTGATTTTTAATAAAGCTATGTGTATAAATTCTAAAAATATACTTGATAAATAATTCTCATTACTTTTGATGGCAGGATCCAACCTCCTTAAGATAAATTTCATGTTGTGTATGTTCCGACTTCCCACACTCTCCAGATTTTTCTTTATAGCATACTTCTTTTTTAGTTCTCTATCCGTGAAAGCGGGGGATGGGGGGGGGGGGGTCTCTAGGCTTCCTCTGTGTCTGCGCATCTGTCTGTCTCTCCCACTTAATTTGCCGTATTTTCTTCTTCATGCTTGCTGTTATTTATCTAATTTTTTGGTATGTGTACCTACCTTGATGAGTTGGAGATCGTTTGCATTTCGTTCCGATGATATATTTCACGAAATAACATAATGTACGTCTGTTTTAATTCTTAAAGGAAACATAACCCTTGTCGATCGGATTGCTTGTGTAATAATTTTGTCAGAATACTTGTCTTACCTTGCTGTTCTTCCCGGAAACAATTTTTTTTTTTATCTTCATCATGTGGAGATTTAATTTAGGATTTTGAATTCATAATTAATTTTAGTGAAACAGATAAAATGTTTTATTCTTAAGGTCTTTCGTCTTCAGCGGAAGACCTTCTTGTTATTCTTAGGTTTCTTTTCCACTATTTTTATTATTATTGTTTTTTTCTTACCGATTTTGTGCAGGCAAGTTCTCAGAAACGGCTCGCTCGATTTTCATGCAACTTTCAGGTCTGATAGAACATAAAAAAATCTAGATATATATATCGGTATTGGTTCAAATTTAAAAATTAGCATTTTAGAAAAAAAAATTGTTATTATATAGTTTCACAATTTCCTTTTTATTTCGTTTGGAAATATGACTGAATATAGTATCATTCCTAGTATATAGTTTCATAATTTCATTTTTATTTCGTTTGGAAATATGACTGAATATAGTATCATTCCTAGTATATAGTTTCACAATTTCATTTTTATTTCGTTTGGAAATATGACTGAATATAGTATCATTCCTATTTGTGATCTTGTTTCTCAAAGATTTTATCAATAGGTTTAAAAACATTTTAACAAATATAATATGTTTTATTTTCATGAATAATTCTTTATCAAAAAAAAATAAAATGCCTTTTCGTCTCCATCTTCCTAACACTTTTTATTATATATATATATATATATATATATATATATATATATATATATATATATATATATATATATATATATATATATATATATATATACATAGCAAATTTCAAATAGACATATGCTCAAAAAACAAAATAAGAGACTTTATGTTATGTGTTGTATCGCATTACGGCGCACGGATTATAACGTCAAAGTGTCTAAAGCAGCGTCAAGTTTCTTCTTTATTAAGAAAAAAAAGCTAGATAAATGTGTCAGTCTTTTCTTTTTATCATAAAAAATTACACGCAATAACATATATATGAAACACCCAGTACTGAATAAGGAAAATAAATATGACAATGTAAAAAAGGTATGTGCGATGAAATCGGAAAACTTGATGCATGTATATACATCTTTATATAAGACAGAGTCTACAGTCACCACGAACACTAAGCTCAGGAGATAGATACAGATCTCATGGTTATCACAGCCTGTGGCTAAAAGCAAATTATAAAAAAAAAAATGAATTCATCGTTGTCATCTTTTACAAATTTGACTTTTATGGATCCTCTCCAAGAGAAAGTACGCTTAGTTTATATCATCACAGGGGTCATATTATGCATTTCAACTCTACTCAACGTTGCTGCTTGTATCGTTTTGGCGAAAGACAAAACTCTACGTGTGCGCAGTCAGTATTTGGTGTTTCTTATTATTTCATTCAGTGAGATTTTATTTGACGTTCTCTATATATTTTCATTGTTTTACACACATTGTGGTAAATACACCTGTACAGTGATAATATTTTTGTGTACTTTCTGTCGACATAATGTGTATAACCACCTTCTTTACGTATGTGTAGAGCGCTATTGTGCTTTAAAAATGACATTACGTCGTGCGTTTTCCATAATGACTGAAGTAAAAACAAGGCTGATATTTCTTGGAGGTTCCTTGGGTGTTTCCAGCTTGATATTTCTCCCCTTGTTTCTTTTATACGCACAGAAAGATTCCAAGGTTTGTCTACCGAGACAACTGTTTGGGAATAAAGTATATTTGATTTATAGTGCCTCTAGGACAGTTTTTTCTATCGAAATTATTGTCATGTCTGCGCTCTATGTTTACATAGCTAAAAAAATTAAATCATTAATTTCCCCCCGATTAACAAATGCTGACCCCTGTACAATCTCTGGAAACGTTAATAAAATCAGTCCAGAAAGCAAAGATAAATTACGAAAAACCGGAAAACAATTCCAAACAAGCGCTTTGTCATCCACCGATCAGTTCATAGGATCTTCAAGCATGAAGACAACTCAAACAAGTGTTAGAACTATTGCTGTCCAACCAACCCAGGCAGGCGGTTTACATTCTGGTTCCACGGACCAAATTACGTACTCTTCACAGCAAAAAGGAAAACCAATTCATGAGAGTCTATCAAGATCTTCGAACCAGAGAGCTCCTGCGCGAACTCAAACGGATTCAAATTTCGGCGTACCTTTAAATCGACATAAAGGTCTAGCTCAAATTGGAAATATAGCAGCATCGTCACAATTAGCTGGTGAAATTTTTCACCCTGAGAACTCTAATCAAAAGTCAACCAAACCAATAAATTCAGTGTCTGGAAGGACATGGAAGCTCAGAACATTCAAGATTCTGCGTTCTTTTCTCATAGCTACAGTAATTCCCGCAATACCAATGATGGTGGCGCAAATTTTCTCTTTCTTCAATCCATGGATATACACAAACTTATATGTAAATGTTGTATTGTCATTGTGTAATGTTGCACATGCTTTTGTTCAGCCATTTTTAATCATTCTTAATGCAAAGTCCTCTTAATACTTTTTCATCAGTTGATCAAACATTAAGATACACTGGAAAAGATATTGCTTAGGAACAATCATTGAGCACTTGTAAATGCGTTATGTATGTAACTTCTGTGTACATTGTCTTATATTAATTTCTTTCATATCTCTTTTAGATATTACTATCATGTTTGCTCATCGTATTTTCTATTGTGACCCCCTCCCCCCCCCCCCCAAAAAAAAAAGATGTTCCTTTTGTATTATATGGCTTACAAAATAATTGAACTAATCATCATATGGATGTCTCAGTAAGAGCAAATACTACATGAACTAATTAGTAATTTAATAAAAATTAGTTTTCTATTTATTTCGATCGGGAGCGGTTTAAATACAATCGGTATTGGTTCAAATATAAAAATTAGAATTTTTTAAAAAAAAATTGTTATTATATAGTTTCACAATTTCATTTCAATTTCTTTTTGAAATATGACTAAATATAGTATCTTTCCTATTTGTGACTTGTTTCTCAAAGATTTTAGCAATAGGTTTAAAAACATTTTTACAGATATAATTAATGAATTTTATTTTCATGAATAATTATTTATTTTAAAAAAATCCCTATTCGACTCCATTTTCTTAACATTTTTTTTTTTAGATATATACGTATAATGTGAACTTATTAATAACAAATTTTACGTTTAAGGAATCTTATTTGCAAATAAAAATTTTCTTCTGAAAAAACAACAAAAAATCATATAAAATATTTGGAACATTTATCTTTCCATGCTAAAACTTCATTTTAAAAATAATGTCATAAAGATCCATTAAAAAATTTTGGTGTATCATTCCACCTTAGTTCGCACTTAAATATGATACAGAAAGGGTAAAATCTTTTGTTCTGTTTTTGCATTTAATCTTTCTTATACACATTTATAAAATTGAATTAGAACATGTGAACAGTGAACAGGAAAACGGCCAAATTTTAGCATCAAAACAATATTCATCGATCAAAGGAAATGAATCCATTTGAAAACATGTGGTTATGCATTTTCTCCTATTAGAAAATTTATCTTGAAATATCAAAACAAAACGAGATGAACTGTACGGAAGAAGTATACATTGTAGGTACATGTGTATTTTATAAGTATTTCCTACAAATCTGCCTTGAACCATCATATACCCCAGTCGTCCATCTTTAGATCTGCAGCTATTAATTGTCATGCTTTCTTATATTTGCTTTGAAAGTTAATCTAAGTCACATATTGTGGTACAAACCTTTATTATAATTGTTGATAGATAAATGATTTTTTCGCACAAGCTTTTTCTCGAAGTTCATTAATGCTGAAATGTTTTCTCACGTATCTTTCGCACAAAAGAATTCGAAATAAAAATAGGAAAAAAACTGGGAAAAATATGTTCTTCTGGTTCACACATTCTAAATACTTTCAGAGAGTGCGAAAGGTGTTGCGTAATTGTATGTTATCTTGACAAGATGAAGTGCCAAAAAAGATAATTGAACGGTATTGACGTGAGGTCAACAAGGATATTTTAGAGACCGAAAATAATCCTACTTTCATTGGAGGACAAAAAAATCAAAATTATTTCATACAAAAAGAGAATGCATGCCTAAGCAACATCGCTACATGTTATAAAATGATATTACAACCATATTTAAATATATCACCGGAATGATGTATACACAAAAGGGAAAAACTCTTAGATGTTATGGGCTATGTTGAAGAAATGTTTCTCATTCCAACATCGACCCTAACACCATGCGCAGTTAGTCAGGAAAACGCTAGCGATGTTACAAAATGTATACCATTATAAGTAATAGTAAATCACTGTCTTAACATCAATAAATGGAGGTTATTCGATGCATGTTTTTGCAGCTGGACGTGCAATTTCTTTTAAGACAGGATTTTTATGTCCCCGTAGTCTCAGTTTCGAGGGAATATAGTTTTTGGTTTGTCTGTCCGTCCGACTATTTGTCTGTTTATCCGCAAAAACTTTAACCCTGCCCATAACTTTTGTTTGGTTAGAGCTGAGGCTTTCATATTTCAGATATCCTATGGATACCAACATATTGACCCTTTGACCTTGACCTTTCATCCACTTTTGCAAAATTTTACCAATCTTTAACATTGGCCATAACTTTTAAACGGATGCTACTAGGGTTTTTACACTTCACATGTGTATTTCTTGTAATACCAACATTAGTGACCTCTTGACCTTGGTGTTTGACGTACTTTTGAAAAAAAAAATTCTTGGCAATAACTATTGAAGGGCTGGTTCTAAGACTTTCATATTTCACGTGTATTCTTTGTGATAAGAACTTTTCTTTAGAAATCAACATTTGTGACCGTTTGACCTTGGTGTCAGACCTGCTATTGTAAAATTTAACTTGGTCACAACTTTTGAATGGTTGGTGCTATGGCTTTACAAATTTCACTTGTGTATTTCTTGTGACAAGACCTCTCTTTTAGTACCAACATTTTTACTTTGATCTTGGAGTTTGCCTTGCATTTTTTTTAACCTTGGCCATAGCTTTCATACGAGGGCATCAGTGTTTCACAAACACATCTTCTTTATTATAATTATTATCACGTGTGCGAAATCTGTCTCATGAGTGTAAAAAATAACATATATCCATCAACAAAACATTGAATTTTCTGTTCAGTTATAACATCAACTGAATATTTTTCTCAAATCTCTTATAAAAACCTATTGTAGTTAGTTAGTTATAATCAGTCCATTAACTCTAAACTGTTGGATATTATATCCGTTTTTTAAACCCACTTTTTACATGCTGTATGAAAGATTTCTTAAAAGTGCTTAGACACAGATTGGAACTTAATATTTTCTCAAATTTTCTGTATAATATCACAACTTATATGTTGCCATAGTATTTCACACGAAAATATAATAAAAAAAAATCACTTTATCTGGAAATTGTTGAAACTACGATTTTCGGGACGCGTTTGATGGACAAATCCCTGCACCTTCATAAAAGTAAACTTTATCCTTAATACTTAAGAAAAGTAGCAATTATGTTCTGTATTAATGAAAATATTAAAACTATTATCCAGAAAATTCAACGTAGAAATGTGAGAAAGCAAAACCCACTCACCAGCATTGTCAGTCCGTGCTCAGTGGTGTGCGCAGAGGATAACAAATGGAACACACATTAACAATCATATCGGTATTAAAATGCAATGTGTACTCATAGTGATTAATGGAAAATTGGGTTTGAAATAATTTCAAATCTTAAATATTATTTTATTTCACTCTATCTCACGCTTATTTTTATCATTATCTTATCCGCCTGTGTATTTATTCATTTTAAGTTTTATGCATTTTAATTGCCGACTTAACCACTAGGTTTGCAACAATTTATTTTTCTGTCTCATGTTTTAAACTGCATGTACACATGTATAATAATTGTAAGTGGAGGTGACGTTTTCAATTCTCGGGAAAATCGAAAATTGAATTAATTACTTCTGAGTTTGCATTATTTGCTACCAAACTTATAATTGTATTGTACAGAATGATATACTTATGCATTTCTTTTATTTCGTCGAATAAACAGAATATCCCAATACACGATTTTACGGATACATGCTTGTAAGTACATGCAGTTTTACATGGAAGAGCGCCCAAACTAAACACATCCTGAGCTTTCAGAATACACATGCTTGTGTACAAAGCAAACGGGTAATTCACAGATAAGGAAAAACAGAAGAAAAAAAAACATGTCTCCATAAATTAAATACACAATCGCAATGATGTTTTGATTGATCAGCATACGGTTTTTTATCCTTCGTCCATGCATTTCGACTATACGGAAAAAAGATCCGATTCGGTAAAATTATAGCAAATTTGGTTGAAAATTGTCGGACTTTTTATCCAAATTTAAAAAAAATGTGTTTGTCCTTTGAATGGCAATATATCCGAATAGTACATATTGTAATTAAACAGCCTATCAAATATATCACGGCGTCCATATAAGGGTGAAACTTTGTTTGGTAAATAAAGAGGTTCTTACAAGTACGTCACAAATCTTAAACATCTAAATAATTATTTAATTTTTCTAACAAATACTAATTTGGTTCTAAGAAAGCCACGCAGTTGTATACAAATATTCCATATATATAATCTTTCATGTTTAATGGACTGACAGGTGATCAAATTTCCTCTCATCACGATACGTACACCCCCCCCCCCCTTTAAAGAATACAATGTTTTTCTTTAGAGCCGAAATTGTCAATCGGTTGGTTTGTTCACGTACGTATACATATAGGTGAGGGCTGGTGTTGAATTCCGAGAGAAATCCATAACCTATTTTAATGTAAACCAATAATCATACGCTATATTTGTTATTCGCGAATCGTCAAATGAATGAAAAACAAGGTCTGCGACGATTAATATCTGTGACTAAGCTTTCCTATTTTATAAACTTTTTAAGGTCTTTTATTTTATTTCTAAAACTTAAAAAAATGTAACGATTTAATGTGTTCATTGGAGTGGTCAATTGAGCGTCGAAGTGTGTATTAATTGTTTCTTTGGGTGGGGGGATGTACCATTTTCGGTGCATTTGATTTCCGGAATTTTCCATTGCACTTCCGACAATTAATAAATTTCACTTTTAACATTTATCATTTTCATTCCGGATTTTTCGACTATATTTCCAGCAATTTAATGTTAACAAAATAGATGGAATTTAAATATTAATAGGATATAAATGGTGAATAGCTGAAATTTTATACATTTTATAATGTACATGGTACTTACGGCCTTTGAGCAGTAAGAGATGGAATACGGAGAAAATGATCAGCATTCCACAAGTAAAATGTTAAGGAAAAATGTACTTTTTTTCTTTGTGGAAAAGAGTGAAAGGGAATAATCTAAATGTGGAGACTACCCTCTCTTTATTTGAAACATATGTAGGTTCTGTTCTTCATTATGGATGAGATGTGGGGATTTCATAAAGCCCCACATGTTGAGCAAGTACATATTAACTTTTTGAAGAAAATTATGTCGCTTCGAAAATCTACAAATAACTTAATTGTTTATTTCGAATTTGGTAGATGCCCAATGTATGTTCAAAGAAAACTATGAATTCTGAAATATTGGTGTTATTTACTCAATACAAATAATTGTATTCTGCGGACATGTTATAAACAATTGTTATGTGAGTATGAAGAACAACAGGAAAATTGTACAAACTGGTTAAGTGCAGTTAGAAAGCGTTTTTAAAACGCTATTTGGTTTGAGTGATAAAATCCTTTAAAAAGAATATTGATGACTACCCTAACTCATCTGGAAAATCTGCAGCAAAATTTAAATTCTAATTAATCGATTTCGACTTCTTTATCAAAATTTTCCCAAACTTTTCCGTAGACCTCTGGCTTTTCCCTTAATTCTGTAACACTCGGAACTGGAGAGTTACCTGCTAGATGTCGTTTCTGCATCACTTCCGTATAATTTCTACTTTGACATTTCCAAATCTTACATTTTTTTACGTTTGACGATGAATACTCGGATTATTGTGGAATGCATAGGCAATTAAATAGCACGATTAAAGACAAGAAATATCTACCGAAACAAGATATAATAACATATTTTGGTGACATGTGGTAGGTATATGATAATTTAGGCCCGATATCCAAGAGGGGTCCAGTGTTAACAAATGGAAGTGATTTACCTTCTCTATTTCATAATACCGCGGGTATGATTTTTTAATAAAACGCTAATTCTACGTTATTTTTTGGATTTTTCATATGGAATACATTGTAAATGTGTACTAGAAGATTAATTTATGGAAAAAGACGAATAAAAATATTCTTGGACCCCGGGGTGTATATTGGGGGGGGGGGGGGTGAGGGTCCTGTCCACAAGCACCTGTGCAGCAGTCAAGCTTAAAATACCATTCAAACAACACAAATCAGGAACAGTGCAAATCTTTTGAAATCAGAGGTAGAATCAAGTGCCATGGGTCTGTCATGTTGTAAATTTTGAACTTACCGGTTGTCAGTAAATACCGGTACAAAATTTACATGTCATGTTGTAAATTTTGTATTTACTGCCACCCGGTAAATTCAAAATTTATAGCATAAGAGATCCTATTCATGCTAGCACTTACCCCCACACGAGACCTTATACGGTCTCATCCAAAGGACCGATCTCCACGTTTTACTACTTATCCAAACTGGACATAAAACATTCTCAATGAATTTTTAAATCGTTGTGTTGAACCTAACAAATTATTCCGACTCGCTGTATGGTCTGAAAAAACATGGCTGAACTTATCCATTCAGAAAACAGTGTGTTATGGCCTTGATGCAAGGTCATTTGGTCGAGTCAAGGTCACTGACAGAAAAACTGTAATTTCGCTACCGTATTTGTAATAGTGAAACATTGCTGGTATCATGCAGAGTGTGACATGGCCTTTGACTCAAGTTCAAGGTCACTAAGGATAAGATGTTTTGAATGTATGTATGGACTAAAAGAACATGACGTGTCACTGTGAACTTTTCAAGTCGGTAACACACAGATTGGGTTTTATGACGAGAGTGTGTCATGGCTTGACACAAGGTCATTTGGAATGTTCACGTAAATTCCTTTACAGTTTTTCCTAGCGAAATATTGTAAGTTGCTTCCCCTTACAAGATTGCTTACATGTATAACTTTAGAATGTGGCATGAACTTGACTCAAGGTCACTTCCTCCTTCCGCAGCTCCAACGGAAGACCTATTCGTTGCTTTGCAACGAGCTCGCTCTAGTTTTCTTACCGATTTTGTGCAGGCAAGTTCTCAGAAACGGCTTGCTCGATTTTCATGCAACTTTCAGGTCTGATAGAACATAAAAAAAATCTAGATATATATATCGGTATTGGTTCAAATTTAAAAATAAGCATTTAAAAAAAATTGTTATTATTTAGTTTCACAATTTCATTTTTATTTCGTTTTGAAATATGATTGAATATAGTATCATTCCTATTTGTGATCTTGTTTCACAAAGATTTTAACAATAGGTTTAAAAACATTTTTACAAATATAATATGTTTTATTTTCATGAATAATTCTTTATTAAAAGAAGTTAAAATGCCTATTCGTCTCCATCTTTCTACCACTTTTTATTAGATATGTACGAGGGTTGTCCGGCAAAATCGTGGAAGTTGTCTAGAGTGAAAAATAATCATTACTGCGTTCTAAAATTTTTATTACTTTTTAGTACATTTTTCATCAATATACATAAAAAAAATTGAAAAAGGTAAACAAAATATGAGACTTTATGTTATGTGTTGTATCGCATTACGGCGCACAGATTATAACGTCAAAGTGTCTAAAGCAGCGTCACGTTTCTTCCTTTTAAAAAAAGCTGGACAAATGTGTCAGTGTTTCTTTTTATCATTAAAAAAAATTACCCGAAATAACAGACATATGAAACATCCAGCACTGAATAAGGAAAATAAATATGACGATGTAAAAAAGGTATGTGCGATGAAATCAGAAAACTTGATGCATGTATATACATCTTTATATAAGACAGAGTCTACAGTCACCACGAACATCAAGCGCAGGAGATAGAGGCAGATCTCATGGTTATCACAGCCTGTGGCTAAAAGCAAATTATAAAAAAAAAATGAATTCATCATTGTCATCTTTTACAAATTTGACTTTTATGGATCCTCTCCAAGAGAAAGTACGCTTTGTTTATATCATCACGGGGGTCATATTATGCATTTCAACTCTACTCAACGTTGCTGCTTGTATCGTTTTGGCGAAAGACAAAACTCTACGTGTGCGCAGTCAGTATTTGGTGTTTCTTATTATTTCATTCAGTGAGATTTTATTTGACGTTCTCTATATATTTTCATTGTTTTACACACATTTTGGTAAATACACCTGTACAGTGATAATATTTTTGTGTACTTTCTGTCGTCATAATGTGTATAACCACCTTCTTTACGTATGTGTAGAGCGCTATTGTGCTTTAAAAATGACATTACGTCGTGCGTTTTCCATAATGACTGAAGTAAAAACAAGGCTGATATTTCTTGGAGGTTCCTTGGGTGTTTCCAGCTTGATATTTCTCCCCTTGTTTCTTTTATACGCACAGAAAGATTCCAATGTTTGTCTACCGAGACAACTGTTTGGGAATAAAGTATATTTGATTTATAGTGCCTCTAGGACAGTTTTTTCTATCGAAATTATTGTCATGTCTGCGCTCTATATTTACATAGCTAAAAAAATTAAATCATTAATTTCCCCCAGATTAACAAATGCTGACCCATGTACAATCTCTGGAAACGTTAATAAAATCAGTCCAGAAAGCAAAGATAAATTACGAAAAACCGGAAAACAATTCCAAACAAGCGCTTTGTCATCCACCGATCAGTTCATAGGATCTTCAAGCATGAAGACAACTCAAACAAGTGTTAGAACTATTGCTGTCCAACCAACCCAGGCAGGCGATTTACATTCTGGTTCCACGGACCAAATTACGTATTCTTCACAGCAAAAAGGAAAACCAGTTCATGAGAGTCTATCAAGATCTTTGAACCAGAGAGCTCTTACACGAACTCAAACGGATTTAAATCTCGGCGTACCATTAAATCGACAAAAAGGTCTCGCTCAAATTGGAAATACAGCAGCATCGTCACAATTAGCTGGTGAAATTTTTCACCCTCAGAGCTCTTATCCAAAGGAAACCAAACCAATAAATTCAGTGTCTGGAAGGACATGGAAGCTCAGAGCGTTCAAGACTCTGCGTTCTTTTCTCATGGCTACAGTAATTCCTGCAGTACCAATGATGGTGGCGCAAATTTTCTCTTTCTTCAATCCATGGATATATACAAACTTATATATAAATGTTGTATTGTCATTGTGTAATGTTGTACATGCTTTTGTTCAGCCATTTTTAATCATTCTTAATGCAAAGTCCTCTTAATACTTTTTCATCAGTTGATCAAACATTAAGATACACTGGAGAAAAACATTGCTTAGGATCAATCATTGCTGGTAAATGCGTTACGTATGTAACTACAGTGTACATGTATATGCCATATTCATTTCTTTCATATCTCCTTTAGTTATTAGAGATATTACTATCATGTTTGCTCATCGTATGTTCTATTGTGACCCCCCCCCCCAAAAAAAAGGAGGTTTCTTGTGTAATATATGGCTTACAATATAATTGAACTAATCATCATATGGATGTCTCAGTAAGAGCAAATACTGCATGAACTAATTAGTAATTTAATAAAAATTAGTTTTCTATTTATTTCGATCGGGAACGGTTTAATTACTATCGATATTGGTTCAAATATAAAAATTAGATTTTTTAAAAAAAAAAATAATTGTTGTTATATTGTTTCACAATTTCATTTCAATTCCTTTTTGAAATATGACTTAATATAGTATCTTTCCTATTTGTGACTTGTTTCTCAAAGATTTTAGCAATAGGTTTAAAAACATTTTTACAAATAAAATTAATGAATTTTATTTTCATGAATAATTATTTATCTAAAAAAAAAAAATAAAATCCCTATTCGACTCCATTTTCTTAACATTTTTTTTAGATATATACGTATAATGTGTACTTATTAATGCCAAATTTTACGTTTAAGGAATCTTATTTGCAAATAAAACAATTTTCGCTATTTTCTTTGGAAAAAACAACAAAAATTCATATAAAATATTCGGAACATTTATCTTTCCATGCTAAAACCTCATTTTAAAAAAATGTCCTAAAGATCCATTAAAATTTTTGGTGTAGCATTCCACCTAAGTTCGCACTTAAATATGATACAGAAAGAGGAAAATCTTTTGTTCTGTTTTCGCATTTAATCTTTCTTATACACATGTATAAAACTGAATTAGAACATGTGAACTGTGAACAGGAAAACGGCCAAATTTAAGCATCGAAACAATATTTATAAATCATCAATCAAAGGAAATGAATCCATTTGAAAACATGTGGTTATGCAATTTCTCCTATTAGAATATTTATCTTGAAATATCAACATAAAACGAGATGAACTGTACGGAAGAAGTATACATTGTAGGTACATGTATATTATATAAGTATTTCCTACACATCTGCCTTGAACCATCATATACCCCAGTCGTCCATCTTTAGATCTGCAGCTATTAATTGTCATGCTTACTTACATTTGGTTTGAAAGTTAATCTATGTCACATATTGTGGTAGAAACCTTTATTATAATTGTTGATAGATAAATGATTTTTTTTGCACAAGCTTTTTCTCGAAGTTCATTAATGCTGAAATGTTTTCTCACGTATCTTTCGCACAAAAGAATTCGAAATAAAAATAGGAAAAAAACTGGGAGAAATATGTTCTTCTGATTCACACATTCTAGATACTTTCAGAGAGTGCGAAAGGTGTTGCGTAATTGTATGTTATCTGGACAAGATGAAGTGCCAAAAAAGATAATTGAACTGTATTGACGTGAAGTCAACAAGGATATTATAGAGACCGAAAATAATCCTACTTTGGAGGACAAAAAAATCAAAATTATTTCATACAAAAAGAGAATGCATGCCTAAGCAACATCGCTACATGTTATAAAATGATATTACAACCATATTTAGATATATCACCGGAATGACGTATACACAAAAGGGAAAAACTCTTAGATGTTATGGGCTATGTTGAAGAAATGTTTCTCATTCCAACATCGACCTAACACCATGCGCAGTTAGTCAGGAAAAAGCTAGCGATGTCACAAAATGTATACCATTATATGAAATAGTAAATCACTGTCTTAACATTATTAAATAGAGGTTATTCAATGCATGTTTTTGCAGCTGGAAGTGCAATTTCTTTTAAGACAGGATTTTTATGCCCCGGTAGTCTCCGTTTCGAGGGAATATAGTTTTTGGTTTATCTTTCCGTCCGACTATTTGTCTGTTTATCCGCAAAATATTTAACCCTGCCCATAACTTTTGCCTGGTTAGAGCTGAGGCTTTCATATTTCAGATATCCTACGGATACCAACATATGAGCCTTTGACCTCGACCTTTGATCAACTTTTGCAAAACTTTGCCAATCTTTAACATTGGCCATAACTTTTAAACGGATGCTACTAGGGCTTTTACACTTCACATGTGTATTTCTTGTAATACCAACATTAGTGACCTCTTGACCTTGATATTTGACGTACGTTTGAAAAAAAAATTTCTTGGCCATAACTATTGAATGGTTGGTTCTAGGGCTTTCATATTTCACGTGTATTCTTTGTGATAAGAACTTTTCTTTAGAAATCAATATTTGTGACCGTTTGACCTTGGTGTCAGACCTGCTATTGTAAAACTTTAACCTTGGTCACAACTTTTGAATGGTTGGTGCTATGGCTTCACAAATTTCACTTGTGTATTTCTTGTGACAAGACCTCTCTTTGAGTACCAACATTTTTTACTTTGACCTTGGACTTTGCCTTGCATTTGTTTTAAGATTGGTCATAGCTGTCATAAGAGGGCATCAGTGTTTCACAAACACATCTTCTTTATTATAATTATTATCCCGTGTGCGAAATCTGTCTTTTGAGTGTAAAAATAACATATATCCATCAACAAAACATTGAATTTTCTGTTCAGTTCTAACATCAACTGAATATTTTTCTCATATCTCTTATGAAAACCGATTGTCGTTAATCAATCCATTAACTCTAAACTACTGGAATATTAGATCCGTTTTTTAACCCATTTTTACATGCTATATGAAAGATTTCTTAAAGGTGCTTAGACACAGATTTGAACTTAATATTTTCTCAAATTTTCTGTATAATATCACAACTTATATGTTGCTATAGTATTTCACACGAAAATATAAAAAAAAAAAAAAAAACTCACTTTTTCTGGAAATTATTGAAACTACGATTTTCGGGACGCGTTTGATGGACAAATCCTTGCACCTTCACAAAGTAAACTTTATCCTTTATACTTAAGAAAAGTAACAATTTTGTTGTGTATTAATGAAAATATTTAAACTATTATCCAGAATATTCAGCGTAGAAATGTGAGAAAGCAAAACCCACTCACCAGCATTGTCAGTCCGTGCTCAGTGGTGTGCGCAGAGGATAACAAATGGAACACACCCGGTGAAACGTAAACATTAACAATAGCAGATCTCGTGCCCTGTTCACAAAAAAAACATTTACATTTCACCGGGTGTGTTCATTTGTTAAACTCTGCACACATCACTGAGCACGGACTGACAATACTAGTGAGTTTAAGGAGTGAGCTAATCCATCAATGTACCAGGGATGGGGTAATTGAAAAAAGTAATTGTAATTGACCGTAATTTATTACATTTATTGAAGTAATTGGAAGTAACTTGTAATTGAACATTTTTTCAATTACTTGTAATTGTAATTTAATCAATTACACTGAAAAAAAAACAATTTCAATTACTTTTTCAATTACATTCATTTACTTTATATAATACACATTCATGATATATTGTCACCACTACCTCCCCATTTTACTGTCTTTGATTTTATTGTAAAACATATCCTCAATCCTTCAATTATAGAAAATCTTCAGTTAATGTTTAAAAGCAAATAAATGATTGGCTTGACAATAATAATCTAGTTTCTTTCTAATCATTATGAAAAATTTGAATTTTTTATTTAATGTTTACAAAATTTTGTACCACCCTTCTTAGGTCAGCTATTCAGCTAGGAAACACACATTT
The DNA here is from genome assembly GCF_033153115.1 of Saccostrea echinata. Lineage (NCBI taxonomy): Eukaryota > Metazoa > Mollusca > Bivalvia > Ostreida > Ostreidae > Saccostrea > Saccostrea echinata. The sequence goes on along the minus strand of NW_026889795.1, from coordinate 3,755,590 downwards.
ATTAAATTTCAATCTTTGTTGTTGGTCAATAATAAAGGAAAAAATGTGTGTGTCATTAGGTTCTCTCTTGTTGGAACGAGATAATTGTCCTCCAAATCCCAGCAGTAAATTGCAATCAAAACAAATCAACTCCTCTAAAGAGGTATCCATTGCATAATTTAGAAGACAAAGCCAATGGAGATAATTATTTCAATTAAAAATGCTCCCCTAGCTTTAGAGAAGAAAATCTTTCAATTTGATAATTATTTTAACATCCAATCAGATTTTAAATGAATAAATTTTGTATCTGAAAAAGTTATGTTCTGTATAAGTATTCTTTATTAAGTAAAAATGTTCACCATAAACAATAATTTAGGATGTTCAGGTTATTTTCAAAGGAAATATTTAATTAGAGGGGTTACAGAACTTACAATTTAGGATGTTCAGGTTACTTTCAAAAGAAATATTTAATTAGAGGGGTTACTGAACTTACAGTTGCGACTCATTTTACTCTATTAAGATACCCACTTTTAAATAAATATCATAAGCCATGCAATTTATGTACATGTAGGTTTTGTGTGGAGGAAACTGCATCAAACTGATATCGGATAGTTCTTTAACGTTTTGTAAATAAAAATTATAAATTAAACCATAAAGATACACAATGCCTATATAGCATATTATTTCTTATGTTGTTTGTGCAGAGGCTGACTTTATCTACAAATGAATGATGTTCTGTATATTCATTGAAAAGGATTATAAATTTTTCAAAAAAATTAGAAATGTAATTTGTAATTTAATGAATTACTTCTGCAAAGTAATTGTAATTTAATTAGTACACATCTTAGAAAGTTAGTAATTTAATTGTAATTTAATTGAAGTTAAAGTCAAAATAATTGTTATTTAATTAATTATTTTTTAAAGTAATTGACCCCATCCCTGCAATGTACGGTATGGATCAATAATATTTCAATAATAATAAGAGAAGCAGTTTTCATAGAAAATAATGAAATATATGGAGATATCGAACAGTATAGAAGCTCAAAAGTCCATTAAACAATACAAAATAGGAGCAGAGCAAACACGGACCTTTAAAACATCAGAGGTAGGATCAGGTGCCATGGAGGAGTGAGCATTAACTGCCGACCGGTCACACCCACCGTGTGCTCCTTGTCATGATCGGGAATTAACGAAAAAAGCCGTCGACAATTCAGTGTGTAAATAATGGCCCAACAATTAGTATGAAAAACGTCATTCAGCATTTGACTCAATGATAAATTGTATTTGCTGACAAGGTCATTGTTTCGACCATAGAACTTGCGAAATGATGATTTTAAACGAGACTGCTGATATTCTTGTTTCATCAACTTGTTTGTCAGTAATTTACCTCGTTTTAGAAATTGTACATACGTAGAGCATGCTCTTGCTTATCGAATTAACTGAGAGATATAAACCCTGTATGCAGGTGATGAAGGTATATTGCTGCATAAATAAGGGAAGTTGACAATTGAAAAGTTAGTCATCACGTTTATCATAAAGCTTGGTTGTTAGATAATCATTAAAGTCTTTTTCAAGTAAAATATCCAAATATGAAACAGATTTGTCGGACTCTGTGGTATCTTTAACTCAAGCTCACCGGGTTATTTCGTATCGACATAAGAATGGAAATAACCGTTGTTAATTGACAATACGTCGTCGATATATGTAAATGTCAAGTTCTTTCTTCTTTTCACGTATAAGATTTTGGACAAATTCTGCTTCATATGAATACAGAAAAAGGTCTGCTTATAACGGGGCGCAATTGGTTACCCATGGGAATTCCTGGTCCTGGTCTCCAAAAACCACATAGATATTGTCAATTAGAAACTCAAGCATCTTTTTAATGTCAACTTCAGAGTACTTGTGTGTACAATCGGCATGTTTTTTAACAAAATAATTTTGCAAATGACCAATGGCAAGGTTAGTAAATTAAGGAGTTCCATTTTTATCAAAAAAGCAGCTGTCAATGATATCAAAAAGCCTGGACTTTAATTTATCGTGGGGAATGGTTGTGTATTAAGTTGAAAAGTCGTAAGTTTTTAAGCTGTTGATTTTGGTAAAATCGTATGATTTTAAATTTTCCAAAAGTTCCTTGGAATTTTTAAGTATCCACATCTGATTTACGCCACTTCTCGAATATATTGTTGCACAGTACTATTGAAGTTTCTCCTTCACTTCTGTTAATATCTTAGTGAGGAGTAAAGAAAGAGGCTTGGTTGATCCTTTACTGGAACCCGCTATGTATCTATGTTTGTAGGGATTTATATGAAGTTCGGAATCCAATATAGATATGGTAATTCAAATTCATTTTGGTTGTTTAGAATATTTAAAAATATTCAAAACTGACATATGATTGTGAAGAATTTCTTCTTTAGAAAGGGAACTATGCGTATAAGTTTGATTACCACTTGTAGAATTAAATCCAAGTTCCTCTAATATACATTTGATATAATGAGCCTTAGAAACAAAGACAATTTTGTTACCTGCTTTGTCAGCAGGGACCAGTATGTACTGATCATGTAATCTATCTAATTCTTTTTTCACTTCTGGATTTTGAATACAGAAGGAAAGATGGTTTTCATATTGCCCCTCAATCTTTTAATGCGCGATTTTAACATACATCTGATACATTTAATCCATTCTGACAAAGTGTCAAGGTCTCCTTTTTCATGTCTGGCCCATCGCCTGGTGTAATCCTCTACAGAATCCATAATATTTATGAAATTCCGACGCCAGTTGAAGGATCGGGGTTCATTATATTTAGAATCTTTTAAAATCAGTGATCTAAGGTCCTCATCATTAACTATATTTACGTCACCAGTAACAACGTGTCCAGCATGACTATAGTTTTAGGGTGAGGAAGAACATGAACACGATGGTGGATTATGTTTCAGATATTCGATATCCAGGCCCTGTAAAGTTTTCTTGTAATTAAAAAGGTTGGAAGCAAAAGTCGATGTATATTTGTAGGAGATACAAGGTGTAGTCTTTATCTTGAAATATGGTGGAATACAAGACTGGACCCTTTTGTGATTAAGAATATTACTTATATTAACCGCGTCAATTCCTTTGTTGGCATATTGAATTTTAAGGGAAAAAACGGATTGTTTTAGCTGCATTTTCTTCAGTAAAACGTGGGGGTTTAAAAAGCCTATGATTTGCAAATATCCATAATCACAGATCCGAGTCTATATTCTGGTGTCGAAGAATCATAAAATGGACTTTCCTTGACCTTTTCAAGAAACCATTGTAGAAAACAAAATGACAAAACCCGCATGCTATTTATAGCATGTGGGTTTTGTCATTTAATGCTACTTATATGCTGCAATCATAAGTGTCCATATTAGAAAGCTAGCGTACTCTTGTTTAAATTAACAAACAGAGAAATCCCTGTATTGTTTAAATAAAAGTATAATTTTAAATAAAGTTTAACTGCGAAGTGCTTTAATTGTTCATTGATACAATATACAGTCTTGCAGCAATGTGTTCAGAAGATTTTAAATCCAAATTGTTGCATATTTTATCCTAGAGCTCCAAGGGAATTAAATACACTTCCATTATTATGAACAGTTGAATCTGCAAAACAAAAAAGAGAATAGTGATAAGAAGACTAAACAATTACGTCAGCAGTAAGAAAAATTCTTTTGTTTTATTTGATCAGGAAATTGCATGCAAATATATTTTATTTCAATAGCCAAGAAAAATTAAGAAAAACCGTGAAATATTCTGGAGAACTCAGTCATTGATAATGTTCCAGAGCAGTTTTTTCTGCATTGTTCTGCGTTGTCACAATAATAAAAACTATATCTGAATTTTTACTTACCTTAAAATGGATTGTTAATGATATAGTTTCATAAATATCGGCAAAAGATAGACATACTAATTAACAGTGCTTAATGATGTTTTATAAAAATGTCCTTAAAGAATTACAGGACATTGGGTGTTACGATATGATGTTTATAAAATCAGTAATTAACACTTCTCAAACTTGCAATTATCCCGTGATTTTAATCCGGAGATCCATAATTACCTCCAAATCAGCTTAAATAGATATGTGTAAAGCTATATTATTAAATTTTATGCAGCACTTTCTTTTTTTAAAAACTGAATTTTAGAAAATTTCGTTCAAATTTTCATATGTTTTATTTTTTTTTCTGTTTAACCGATTGCCATCGTTCCAACTGCGTAATCAGTTAACCGGTTACATTCAATCTTTATTTCCTCCATTTGGAGATTTGATAAACAAAACAACTATTACAACATATTTACATCAATAAAAATATATAAAAAGGAAAAAATGCGGCATGTACAATTTGCTTATTAACTCTATATAAAACATTTAAAAAACATCTCATGTGTGTGTATCATGCACATTATCGTGGTAAGTGGCTATACAAGAAATTATGAATGAAACACATTTTAACATGAATTTCTTTTTGTCTAATACTTGGTCATGGGTACCCCTAAGAACAGATAGGTAAAAATTGTACTCGTTTAATGTGACAAAATCGATATTAGCATCATTGTATTCATATGATAATTCAAACATAAATTCAGATGTTTCATTAGATGGTATAGAACAAGTCGCTATGGCATGTTGAAAACTGTTTGTAAAGGGTTTCGAGCAGATAATGCACTGATATGTATAATCCTTCTTCGGTACAAGAGTCCACAGATTTGCGATGTACTTAACAACTTGCATTTCTTTAATTTGTTGAAAGTGAATATGTCCAAAGTGAAGCCAAATGTACATTTGTATGAAGAGACTTGAAGTCACCGAAATCTGGATCGGAGTGAATTAAATCTTTCCATGAAGAATTGTAGTAAGAAATAATGGCTTGTTTTACAATGTTCTTCCAAATATTTTTGGGTGGAAAACTGGTATTGCCTATGTCTGAAGGAATCTTTCTAAAGAGTATTTCTGGATAATAAAGACAAGGTCTCTAACAAAACCAAATTTTGATGTTTGGTTGTGGTTGAGATATTCGAACATTCGTATCGAAAAAATGTGTTTTGGAAGGAGATTACTATCCATGCAGCAAAGCTTTCAAAAGAAATATGGTTTCTTTTATCAATTTCAGCTTGTACTGGGTGTAATCCGAGCATACTTTCACAAATGGCCAATCTTGTTGATTTTTGGAAATTTTGCATATCTTTTACAATAAAATGTTGAAATCGATTCAAATTGTTCCAGTCCTTTGTTTTCAAATTGTTCCACAACTCACAACCGAATAACACTGAAGGTAATACAACTTTTTTATAAATATTAACTAACGTTTTGGGGTGAGGTTTTTTCATCATATTTGCATTTATTCCAAAGTATGATGTCCTTCCTTTTTCGCAGGAACGGATTGTGTTCGGTAAAGATTGAAGGTTTGATGTAGATTGACGCCAAGATTGACGTAATTTTTAGAAATCGATATGACCTTTTCACCAACATGCCATGCGTTATTACTAAATACTTTTTTGTTATTACATGTATCTCTAAATGTTACAATATTTGATTTTTCAGCACTAAATGTAAAACGCCATTTGCATGAGTACTCATAGGCAACTGTAAGTAACGTCTGAAAACCTGCAGGTGTCAAAACTTCACAAAGCTATGTTATCTGCCAAGGTTGGGTTTGATTTTTTTTCCAAGATCCTAACCTATAACAACATATGAACGCTAACATCTAGAAAAAAAATAAGGCAACTGCCAGGGATAGGGCCCTGACTAAGCTCCTGCTAAACAACAATAAGTTTGTCCAATGACATCATGCAAGGTGTTTTAAGTTTTAAAAAATCCCTGAATATAAGTATTTCAAAATATATTGATATAGTATACATCATGAATTAAGGTATGAATCATAGCTTTAAGTAGCTGTCAATAGAGGGAGCCACAACACGTATCATAGTCTATTTGCTCCCTCCTTATGACAGCACTTCTGGAAGACAGGTCTCTTCTCAGTAGTATTGTATACAAGAATAACTAATTTTGTATTACATTATTTTAGAAAGATTTTCAAAAATCTTAGGCTGAATGTTTACATTTAGATAGCGTAGTACTGAAGAATAGTAGCAAACTGATATTTTTTACATGATTGTATATGTTGTATTCAGTTTTCCTGAATAATGTCATTTTATGTTTATATATTCTAAAGGCTATATATGTAATGAGTAAATTTAGAGATTTAGAGATTTATCTTTTTTTTTTCATGGAAAAAACCAACACAATATGTTTCCACTGTATTTTAAATGATGAAAAGCTACTTATAGTATTCCATACACTAGAGACATTATCACATTAAAAAATTAGGTGTTTCACATGTTTTATTTTGTTACAATGTACACACAAACAATATATATCTTTTTTTCCACTTACTCACCTAGGCATTGTTACATAATTTATTATTCAATAATTGGTAGCTGATTCTGCTATGTTTTTATCTTTCATAACTTTAATTTTACATTCATAAATATTTCTCCAATTTGATTCCTAATATATATTCCAAAATCTTTAGATAATATTGCTTGAAAACGTGGTCTACATTTTTTTCAATAAGATTCTTGTAGGAAATGTTATTTGATTTTCCAGATATGTTAAAATAGCCTGTAGGGAAGTTGAAACTCATGACATTTTGTTTATTTATATTACTTGAATTTGAAAATTTGTGAACTTTACGAATACTCTTAGTGGCCGACATAAGAATTTTGTACTCACATATTAGCCAGTTAGATTTATCAATAATATTGGAGAATTGGTTTAATGGTCTAAAATATCCATTGTCATCAAACAAATCACATATGTATAAAATTCCAGATTTAATCCAATTATAGAAGATAGATTTTCCTTTATTGACCAAATTACTATTATTCCAAATTGGCTGTTGCAAAATATCATCAGATGATCTTTTCTCAAAACTTAATTCACTTTTACAGTCGTTAAAACAACTTAGAACTTCTTTATAAAAAAGTGGAACATGTATGCTTTTTAAAGGTGCTTGGACGCAGATTTGAAGTTAATACTTTCTCAAGTTTTCGATATAATATCATGACTTATATGTTGCTATAGCATTTCAAACGGAAATAAAATTTTAAAAAAACTTACTTTTTCTGGAAATTATTGAAACTACAAATTCCGGGACGCGTTTGATTGATACATCTATCACAGTGTAAAATCCACTGTTCAGAAAAAAACTTTATTTTGGACTTTACTTTTGGACTTCAATTTCTTATTTTTTGTCCTATTTTATTTCTCACGATATGTTCAACGAATCCAATTGTATAATTTAATTTACGAGTTACACTTTTCGGATAATTGATCTGTTTTTTCAAAGAGACAGAGTGCCATGTCTCAAGAACTGTTAATCTCTTATAACAACATTGTGTAATTATCTGTTCTTCATGCCCAAACATCAAAGAGTTATTAAATATATTTAAATACTCCATACCTGTAAATCTTTCACTCATTTTACTTAATGTCAACACCTGTCATTTATTTACTCTTTATGTACATTCTTATAAATAATCATGTATAATTTCAATTTTCAGTCTGGAATATACGAAGGCCAGTCTCGGCCAGGTCCGTCTCGTAAGGATTTTGAGTCCGGAGGCCACTTCGGTTAATCCGACTCGATCACGTTTTATATGTCTGTGTGTTGATTTATGTAAACTGTTGCCATCGTTGAGACTCATCTAATAAATACGGAATCCCTCATCTTTTGTTTTATCTCTGGAATTGCATATTGGTGGACCTTCGGGAATACGGCACACCTACACTTCGTTTTTACCTTACGACCACACAGCGCCTCTACCTATACCTCGTACCCCCTACGCCAACATTCCCCCACCCCGTTCGTTCTGCTAACAACGGATGCAGTTCCAGACGAAATTCCAGTACCGTCCAAATTTACACGGTCACACCTGGTGAAAAGTAAACATTAACAATAACAGAGCTCGTGCCCTGTTTGAAAAAACAGTTTACGTTTCACGGGTGTGTTCAATTTGTTAAACTCTGCACACATCACTGAGCACGGACTGACAATACTGGTGAGTTGGTTTTGCTTTCTCTCATTTCTACTCTTTATTTTCTGGATTATAGTTTAATATTTTTCATTAATGCGCAACAAAATTTCTACTTTTCATAAGTATTAAGGATAAAGTTTACTTTGTGAAAGTGCATAGATGTGTCAATCAAACGCTTCCTGAAATTTGTAGTTTCAATAATTTCCAGATAAAATCAGTTTTTTATTTCCATGTGAAATGCTATAAAAAACAGAAAATTTGAGAAAATATTAACTTCAAATCTGTGTCCAAGCACCTTAAAGTTTAAAGTTTCAACTCTCTACGCCTGTTGTTGAACATTTTAAAAGAACATAAATATCAACATTAAGTTTCTTTTTTTCAAAAATCATTTAAAATATCGAACAGTTAACCCTTTGAATTAAGCAATCGTGGAATCCACGCTGCTTTCAATGATTTTAGTTTACATTCTACATCGACTATAGATAGTCCACCTCGTGATATGTCACTGATCAGTGTGTTCTGTTTAATTCTCTCCGTTTTTTCCCAAATAAAATTAAAAATTAATCTTTGTATTTTTTTAATATAATTATTATCAGGAAGACATTAAATTGACAATGTATATATTAGTTTAGAAATAGCAAGCGTCCGAATAATACAAGCTTTACCAAAAAGAGTTAATTTTCTCCGTTTCCAGGATTTCAAAAAAAAAAAAAAAAAAAGAAAAAAAAAAAAAAAATCCATTTCATGATATATTCTCATCCAGTTTTTATTGTAGCATTCCTCTTTATCGTGACCTAAATAAATACCTGAACATTTAATTGCTTTGTTGGTAACTTTTACTTCTGTTTTAGTGATATTAATTTTAGAACCAGCACATTTGCAAAATGCTTTTACTACATCTATTGTATTCTTCATAGATAATTCGTCATTTAATGCTACCGTTAAGTCATCTGCGTGTTGGATATTTTTAACCTCGTGATTATATATTGAGATATCGTTAATGTTACGATTATTTTGTATTTTAATTGCCAATATTTCAGCTAAAAAAAGGAAAAAGAATGCAGATAGGGGACATCCATGTCTAATTCCTCTTGTCATTGAACATGCTTTGGAAAGCCATCCGTTGTTTTTCATTTTAAGAAAAACCTGATAAAAACTCCCCTTGTCGTACACCTTGTTCTACACTAAACCATTCTGACATTCATCCGCTAACAACAATAGCACTATGTGTATCTATATGACAGTCATCTATGATAGACCATAATTTGCCATGGCCATTAATCCCTCATTTATTCAACTTAACCATCAACCCTTCTCTCCACATGATACAAAAGCTTTTGCACTATCCAAAAAGCAGTATATACATTACTTTTGTTTTCTATATTGTAGTATATAGTTTTTTGCAATACAAATGATGCTGTAGTACAACTTAAACATTTATGGTAACCTTGCTGTTGGGCATTAGGGAAATGTTCATTACAAATAATAAATGAGTGTATTTGATCATGAATAATTTTTTCAAATACTTTGAACATTGTATACTGGTCTTTAACCATTTGGGTCTGTTTTTGGTTTGTTGCTACCTTTATGTATAGGTACAATAATACTTTTTTCCCACAATGACGGTACATGTTTAACCTCTAAGATAGCTTTAACTATATTGCAAATAACTTGTATTGTTTCCTTCCTACTGTTTTTAATATGTTCCGCTTGTATTAGGTCTACACCAGGAGCTTTTCTGTTTTTCAAGTATTAGACGGTTTCTAAGACTTCAGAACTCAATATGAGACCTCCTAGTATGTTGTAATTGGAAATAAACGCTTTCATTTGTTTATATTCTTGTTGTGTAGTTCTATAAAAGATTTCGTCAAATTGATTATCATTACGCTGATGATAGAATTCTTGAAAATAGTTAACAAAAACTTTTGCAACTTAAAACTTAACAAAAACTTAACAAAAACCGTTCAAAAAAGGGGGGGGTAATTTTGTTTTGTTTTTTGCTCTTTTTTAAAAACCCAACAAACTTTTAAAATGTCTGTCTGAGAAAACTTAAGTGATAGAACGGTAACATTCCGGTAATACTGCAACTTCCATAATGGTACTAGTAATGAGACTGCCCAAAATTTATTCTATGTTTAACGTCACCCGTGCATGTACATATAGGTTTGTGAGAAATTGGCACTTAAATATAGACAAATAGACTGTAAATCTGTATTTTTTATGTATGTATTCCGGTTTGCTTTTACTTTTAGAAATTAAAATCTGCATTCCATGAAATTAAACAACATGTGGGCCTTGTATGAGGTATATATGAGATAAGCCTATCAAATATACCGACAGATTTATAAAAAATGATCAGTAAACAATAAGCCTATACACGAAGCTCAAATATTTACATTTGGATTGAAGTAAATACTCATTTTTTTTTAATTTTTGTTTGTTTATTTTTTTTCTCTGTCCCTCGTAGGTTTTGTAGTTGTTAAATGACGTTAAACGTTGAATTAATTAATGATTGTCTATATACAGACAGTGCCCATTTCTCTCAAGCCTATATGTACACGTGTGGGTGACGTTAAACATAGAATTAATTTTGGACAGTCTAATTACTAGTACCATTACGGGGAACTGTAGAGCAATCAGAAGTCGTAGGATTACCGTAATGCTCTAGGCCGCCTTATGCTATTACAAACAACATAATTTGTATTTTTTTTAAAGAGAACATACATATTAAATTTTCTAGGTACGTAGTAGTTCAGGGAGGCTTCCCAATTTTTGTTTCATCTGCTTCCAGCCCCCCACCCCACCACACCCCGTCCTATGACAGTAAGTATGGAGCGCTGCATTATTGCAATTAAGTACCTTATCAAATTTGATTTATGTCACATGTTATACATGTACTTAAAAATAGAACAGGAAACAAATATCAAAATTGAAGCTAGCCTTCTCTACTTTTGTTATGTAAGACCTAATGTCCCTTTCAACAGTACATTTTAATTCCCTCGCAAAGCAGCCTGTTTGGGTATACAGGCAAACCTCGTCATCTTTAACTCGATGAGACACAGAGAGGAAAAAAAACTTTCCAAAGGTTTGAGATACATAGGCTAAAATACATTATGAAATGTGATTTGGACCTTCAAATCACTTCGACTTATATCCATGGTATTCGAGATATGAAAGTTTGAGATGCCGAAGTTCAACGAACTGTATCTAGATACTCACCGTCTAATGATATTGGTGACTCTGTATCCTCGAATCTTTTTTCTCTTCGTAGCAGAACCCCTTTTTCTGATAGAGAAAACAAAATAATTCAAAAATTATAAAAGCCTTCCGGACTTCACAAATTTTATTTTTCAAAGTTTATTTCATTACCTCTGTCGTGAGGGAACAACCAAACCGGAGTTTCCAAAATTAGACAAATGATGAGGAAACACAGTGCTTTCTCTTTCAACATCTTTCTTATTTGATGGTATAAACGGAGACACACCTCAGTTCCTAGAGTTCGATGACAAGATGTTTCCCAAGTCATACAAGTTACAAATTAGAGCTGTTTGGTCAACAATGCCGTCAGCTGTATCTTTTTACCGACATAATGACGTACTGATCATGTTCACAACCCGTAAAATCTCATCTCACAGAACATCTTGATACAGCATAGTGATATATTGTGAATATAATGATTATTTTTTTCATCTGAAGTTGTATAAAAATGATAATCTCATCCAAACCTAAAGTCAAACTCTTTTCAATATCTTTGCTTCTTTCGAAACTAATTATTGTTTCATATGAGCTTGTAGTCCCCCGCTTTCGCGAAAGCGAGGGGACATTCAATCTCATTTGTCGCCTGTCACAAAAACTTTAAACTTTTCATAAATTTTGAATAAGAAAAGATAGGGTCATCATACTTCAAAATTACCAGTGACAAGGCCTTTCCAAATGAACTATGATTTTTGGTGAATAATCGGTGATAACATTTGAATGAAAAAAGAAAGGGTGTTCAAAATTGATAGGTGCATTACTTATGACAAGACCTTTCCAATTATATTATTATTTTTGACCCCATGATATTGAACTTGACAGAATCAATAAAAGTTGTTGCAGATTTTAGCCACTTTAATATCTTCGGAAGCCAAGGGTTTTTGGTCCGCTTCGCTCCCCATGAACCCTTTAGACTTTCAAATAATTTTATTCCTTGGTGAACTTTTAATGCAAGAAATAACGCATTTTACGAGTGCAAAAAGGTCAAATAATTGATTATTGATTTTTTTGGTCAACATTTTCAAAGTGTGTTTGGTGTACTGAGTCATTCACTGATTCAGATGAAAAGAAAGTTAGAGAAAAAACGCAGAAAAGTAATTCATGTGCAAATTGCGATTGAAGTTCAAAAAGATCATATTAAATACACCGTTGCACCAAAAGATGACCCCCCAGTTTTGATTTGATTGAAGAAATTATGTATCATTTTAAAAGTTTTATCGGGATATGAATAGGGGTTGGTCTTGTAATCAATTCCTATAAGACACAAAGCGCTTTAATGTAGATTTAATAAGATGTTTACATACCAATAAAAGTTTTAAAATGATATCTTAATACTTATTGACATTTAATTGTGTGACTGATCATGATCTATAACACATAATTTAAAACACATAAAATGGTTTATTTTTTCAAACCTCGACGGTATAAGTACATGTATTGAATGTATTGAACGTCGACCACTTACATGTATGACGTCACTGAAAATTGCATTAATCGTTTATGATTTAAGGAGGTTGGAACCTGCTCTCAAAAGCAATGAGAATTTTTTATCAAGTATATCATTGACAAGTATATTTTTTAGAATCTACACACATAGCGTGATTAAAAATCAAAATAAAAAATGAGGGGTCAATGCGCTTCTTTTGGTGCTACGGAGCATTTAGTATGACATTTAGTATGACCTTTTTGCACTTTTATTACGTCTAACACGTTAGTAAATTTTTTAAATTTTTTCCTTTAATATATTTTATTCAAATAAATTATGGGAATACAAGTCTTATTTCATCTTGATTAGACACATTAAAATTTGTGACAGCAAAAAGATTTCAAATTACTTCACATGGTCAATTATTTGACCTTTTTGCACTCAAAAAATGTCATTTTTCTGGCATGAAAAATTTAACAAACAGAAAAAAAATCATTTGAAAGTAATAATGACATTTTATTGAATTTTTGAGGATTGGTTAAAAGTATCTTCATAAAATAAAAAATTAAATGTGAGGATCTGTGATGTTGATATTTAGATATTACTAATAATAATGTTAATTTTAAGTTTTAATTAGAATAATTAAATACTCTTGCTTATAACAACTTTATATTTTTTCTTTGCCACCTAGATCCCCAGAAGCAGAGATTTTCAAAGAAATAATACATTATAACTTAATGCACAGTTGATATACCAGATACAATTTGTAGAATATCATTTACGTACATTGTATAATACAAGGTATATCAATTTAAATTATTTAATCTTGCACAAACGCACAATGGAACTTTTACTACATTCACAATTTTATACATTCGTGAGTGACTTTTTATTTAAGAGATGAAGAAAAAAAAGGTGGTTGATAAAAATGAATGCTTAATTATAAGATAAGGTTTGTTATTCAGGTGTGTTACCGGCTTTGTTTGTCTGTATGTAGCAAGTGACTGTATTAACATTTAGCACGATCCAAGTAATGTTTCCTGAAATGGAACATTATCCCCCTAAAGCCCTGTAAATGTTGTCATCCTAAATGTCATAGTTCAGCTACTTATGGTAGGGTTCATTTTCTATATATTACAAAGTACAGTGTAATATAGAACCTAGGAAACATAGGAAACAAAACTAAAATGCCTCATTTGAAGATTGGTCACTCAACAGTGATTCAGAAGGTACATATTGAAGGATCCTACTTGAAAAGATTTTATTTTAGGAAAAGTCTTGGACCAAAATGTGTTTGCATCCTCCAGTATAATTGAGAACTATAACTGTAGGTGGAAGCACAGGTACAGGCCTCCAGTTTAATACAGAACTATAACTGTAGGTGGAAGCACAGGTACAGGCCTCCAGTTTAATTTAGAACTATAACTGTAGGTGGCAGCACAGGTACAGACCTCCAGTTTAATTTAGAACTATAACTGTAGGTGGCAGCAAGGTACAGACCTCCAGTATAATTAAGCACTATAACTGTAGGTGGCAGCACAGGTACAGACCTCCAATATAATTAAGTACTATAACTGTAGGTGGCAGCACAGGTACAGACCTCCAGTATAATTTAGAACTATAACTGTAGGTGGCAGCACAGGTACAGACCTCCAGTATAATTTAGAACTATAACTATAGGTGGTGCATCGGGTTCAGGAAGTCTGAAGCGGGTCGGGTCAGCCGAGTCTCTGTTGAGCCGAAATTCCCGGAGTCGACCTCGAGCCTCACGTTACCTCCCTTACCAAAGCATGGCCAGCGTATTAGTATGTATCCTCTCCTACATAACAGTTATAACCAAAGAAGCTGTGTGTTATTATAGTGTCTGACATTTTGAAATATTTTGTTGAGCTTTCTCTATACAGGAACTATACATGCAGAATTGTCATAGGGAAACCTTTTCCCAGTACTGTCCATAAAATCTTCTGAAAGATTCAGGGGTTGAAATTTTTCTGGAAAACCCACTAGCCCAGGGGCTACTGATCAGTAAAAAATTACTAGCCCATACCTCAAATTAACTAGCCCACAATTTTTTATGTAAATGAAAACATAACCAAGTAAAGTTTCAAACGCTTTGGTGACAGAAACAAATTGAATCAAAAGTTTTCCAAAATACTATCGCAACAGATGATAAAATATTTTTGATATATGATTAATTATCCAAAAGTATACAATTTAGGAACTTTCCCTAAGTAATATTAAACCTTCCTAAAGTATTATAAAACTCAGTGGTATCTTGAACCTTCTTAAAATATAAAAATGTCCTGCATTATTGAAACTATTCTTTAATAGTACACCGTTCTTAAGGGTCATAAAAACGGGAGGATTAATAGAACACTGTTCTTAAAGGGTGAAAATGAGAGAATTTCATTAAGTTTTGACAGAATTTAGGTCACAGGTCTTTGGTAATGACTGTATACCCCTCCCCCCCCCCACCCCCTGTGTATCATAGTAACATACTTCTTATGTCTAATGTATTCTTCTGTGTGGTAAAAATGACCCTGTTAACAGTAAAATTTTAATGTAGGTCATGTGTGACAAAATCAAGGTAGCAAATAACTGTAAACTTCAGTCGATAGACATGGTAAAATGCATGATTGCATGAAAAAGACCTATTAATGTGTTGAATAAAAGATGTAATTATAAGTGAAATTATTTAAGAATATTTTAATAGTGTTTGAACTGAGTAATCAAGTTAATAGATTAGGCTGAGTTGAACAAATCATGTTTTCATAGTAATCCTTTTACTAACATTGAAAACTATGGGAATAAATCAGTAATTCATAAGAAACCAAGTATAAGCATGTTACACTGTAGTAGACATTTATATAATACAAAGACACTTGAAACTTGGATGATAAATAACATACTAAATCTGTATGAAATAACACTTCGCTGATTAAATCTGTATGAAATAACGTTAAATTTGTATGAAATAACATTTTGATAAATCTGTATGGAATATCACTGTGTTATTTATGTGAAATAACACTGTCTTAATTAAACAACTAAAGCATAAACTTACCAACTAACAAGTCTTAATTTTATCAGCATATATCTATCTGATGTGTTTGTTCGAAATGACCCTTACTATGATAGAGCCTACTTAATAATGTAACAATCAATTACCATAATAATTGACAATTTACAGATATCTATTGAATTTGCTCAGTTAAATCTTATAAATATTGTATATTGAATCTTATAGCCTAATTCTTATAATTCAGTTTTAGATGAGAGTAAACAGCTGTCTTTTTTGGACATATTCATACAGATCTCTCACTGTTTCTTAATTTTCTCTCTGTATAGATATTACTGGGGAAATAGAAACAAACAAAAATTAAGTTCTATGGTGTTTATTCTAGAATAAAATGAAAATCTTAAGTATACTTAAGATTTATACACACATTCTCTTACAAACTTTTGACTTACAAAAAGTTTGGTAACAGACCTTGAACAAATAAAATCCTCACTTTTCATTCCTTTATAATATATAATTATTCTGAAAGACGTATCATGCATGGAACACAATAACCTCTCAATAACAATTATTTACATTTGCAAATATTTTTCTTAGATGAACCTATTAAAGAGAAAATATGTTCAATTTTGTAAGAACTTATTAGGGGTCAGAGGTCATGGCGTGACCGAATCACACAGCGAGATGATATCTTGTGTATATATTTCTGTCATGGTGACACTGGTTTTGGAACTTCGAAGCCGTTAAAGCGACGAAAAAGATAAAATTATTGAAACATATATTTTTTTTCGTTCAACAAATAATCATTAGTTCTTTCTTCAGTGTGAAGAATGTTTTTAATTAGCCTAAAATCACGCTTACCTTTTTAACCAGAAATTCCTTTGAAGGTAGGTAAACTGAAGACGATACCACCGCTTTTGATTTCATATATTAAGAACTCATACCATAATAATATTTATTATATATATAATATTTATTTATATATAATAAGATTATTCTCAGTAGCGACCATGGTTTTTTCATTATGAACAGACATTTCCTGAACTGGACTGCTGAACATCAATGTAAGTATTCAAATGTTGGAGCGAGGCGAACTCTCAAGACCAAACAGCTGCTAGGTCATTGCGCGTCACAACATAGCAATACGGCGGGCCGTTCGTGTAATAAATGCAGTTCTTTTCAGAATATTCGTCTCAAATGTAAAAAAAAAGTAATAAACAACAATGTTAAAAAGTTCACTGGGAAATGAACTTGGTTGGTACGTGATCAAATCTTCTGAGAAGCCCTTCGGGCTTCAAAGAATTTGATCACGTGCCCTACCAAGTTCATTTCCCAGAGAATTTTTTAACATTGTTGTTTATTTCTTAAATGAACTGCAATAATCGTCACATGGCAGCAGTGTGTTTTTAATTTGAATAAATGTTTTACCCACAGTGGACAAACCCCTTGATCTTCCACATTCCAACCTTGGAGAATCTGGCTCAGGTCACCACTGGGGACACAAACGAGAGTAGGGAAAGTCTAGACGACTCCCATGAGAGTTAGGAGGGTTACCATCGGGGGGTCAACCTTGGACGAGGGAGGGGCTTTTATCTCAGCTTCAGGGCTGCAGTCGATCGATCATACGACCCAGTCCCTCAGGAACTCAGTACCATGGATCCACGTAAGTAAAGGGAGGGTACTTTAAAAATCCATTATATATTGTGTGTAGTCTATATTTAAAGGACCATCTCAGAGTTTTTTTTTTTTCAAAATAAAAGAACTTATCTCCTTTACTAAGTAAATCAGGTTTATGTATTTCAAATAACATTATTATTTTGTAATTGGAAAAATTCCTCACAGTTCATGGTTTTGATAAACCAGATAATATAAATACAACAAACCATCAAAAGTATTGATAGATCAGGCAGTTTGACTCATTTCTGCATATCATGTTGAAAAATTAGGCATTGGCATATCTCTTTATATTATGTTGATAGATCAGACACAAATCATGTTTAAGCTCAAACCAAGTGCACATTTACCTTCACATACAAGTCTGATAAATCAAGTACCTCTGTTTGAAGTCAAAAACGGAGCAAAATAGGACATGTAGTAGCAGCTGCACTAAAGAGGCTGTAATTGGCAAGGAGGATGTGGTAGTCATGGGCCACAGCATGGACTAAATTGATTGTTTCACTTCACTTCCGTTTATTGCATGTGAATTCTGTTGTTTTTTTCTTCACATGGAAGGAGGCATGAAGACTTGAGATCCACTGATTATTTTCTTTAAATTATAGCACTTTTCAACATAAGTCTGAGTTCTGCTATCTTCTATTTCTAGGTCTACTGGTTGAAGACCAGTAAAGCTTATGCAATGGTAAGGCGACTGTTGTCTAAGTGATACTCTTCTTACAGATTTGATCCAGTTTAAATAAAACTTTAAGATTTTAAAAATAGAGATTTCTGTGAAAAATCTTTTAAAACTTTATACGACCTACAGTTCTTTTCTGATTTAATTGAAACTTGGAATGCAGGTATACTACACCAATATGATATTGGGTTGTAATTTTGATTAATGTTTCAACGATTTCCAAAAAACATAATTATGTTGAGTTCTTTCAAAATGCTACTTCTACATTTTTGGTCTGATTTCAATAAAACTTTGAATTGATGTCTACTTTGTACACCAAATGTTCAAAATGTTGTGTTTGACAGTTTTTAATTTCCATGAATAAATATTACAATGGCTACTTATTAAAATTTAAAAATATGTATAGAATTCTTTCAATATAGAACTCCTTCTACAATTTAAATTTATTTCAAGGAACTTGGAACAGCAGAAGACTAAGTCAAAACTCATAATTCTATATAGATGTGCTGCCATAATTACTAAAAAGAGAATGTGTGAAAATGTTTCAAAATTCTGCTCTGCCAACAGTTTTGATTTGATTCCAAAAAAAACTTTGAAGAATTTTAGTAAACATCATAATTCTGCAAATATAAAACTGAAAAAATATAATTAGAGTCCAGGTACTACCTTTATCATTTTTTTCTTTATTTATTACAAATACAAACCAGTAGAGCTACAGACTCATCAGAGACCTCTGCTTGATCACTCATGCCTTAATGTTGTTCATGTTTTGTATACATGCTTAAATATGTGTGTTTTTGGTTGTTTCTACAGTGTACTGGTAGAAATCATTTGTCCTGACTTACATGGTGGTCGTTTTGTCTTTTGATGACCGAAGTGTCGGATCTACTAAATAGATACAAGGTCAAGGATGGAAAGAGCAAGAGCCACTTAGGGCCTTTTTTGGCCCTGAGAATTTCTGAAAAATCGAAACTGCTCAGTTTTGGTTGAAAATGCAGTATTTATAACTTAGACCCTTGGTGGCCGGGTATCTATTGAACATGACGTAATTTTCTCTCTAGTCAATGCATTATGACGTCATAAAATGCGTCATTTTCCCCATATCCTGTAAATTCCCTTAAAAATGACCAAAAGTTGACATATTTTTTCAATATTTCACATAGAGCACAACCTCTGATCCAAAATATGCAATTACATAACTAAAGATCTGTTTCTGAAGATCACAAAACATGTTTTAATTTTTGGATCGTGGGCTGTGCTCATATTTTAATTCTTTGCTGAAGGCAGTCAAATACACATGTTTTCTGCAAAATTCAAGAACATTGCATTTTCTTAAAGCCTCTTTTCCAATGCTTGGATTCTCAAAAAGAAATTTTGTTATTGGAAATGAAAGCACCAAGTCTCTACTTTATTTTGATATATGAAATGGGACAGAGGGTGATAGTCAATTAATTGATATAAGGACAGGGCCACTTTATGCATAAAGTGAACCTAGCTCTTTATATAAAGCACTAAAAATGACCAACGACACGAACAATAGAAATTGTCAAATTTTTGGGACGCCCTGTCCCTTCCTCAGGACAAAGAAAAAAGTTAAGAAGTAATAAAAACAAAGGAAATAGAAAAACAAAAACGGCTAGCACTACTACTAAACTACCAAACACTATTTATTTACAATGTTACATGTTGAATTTGAATTTGATAATCAGTTGTAAAGAAATAAATCCGGACCGCTATGAAATACGTCCGGTCTCTCTTACTCTACAAGGAGAAAGAAAATAGCAGCAGGGTAACTCTGGTAACCACATACCATCCCGTCCTTAAGAACCTCAGCGGTATTCTTAAAAAGAACCTGCCAATTCTCCACTCTAACAAAAGAATGGCAGAAGTCTTTAAGAAACCTCCATTGGCTGCTTACAGGCGCCCGAGGAACTTAAAGGACATGGTAGTTAGAACCAGATTGGACAATCCATTACCTAATGGAGGCTTTAGAGCTTGCTCTGACAGAAGATGTCTTCTCTGTAAGCACAGCTCTGACACAGACAGCTTTAAAAGCCCCGTTACAGGCCGCAGCTACAGAATTCTAGGGAATTTGTCTTGTCAAACAGAAAACTGCATATATCTCATCAGTTGTAAAGTTTGTTCCAAACAGTACGTTGGGGAAACGGGAGATCGACCATTAAGACCAAGAAACTCAATGAACCCGTTGTGGAACATTTTAACCTTGAAGGTCACAAATGGACAAATGGGAGGACATGACAGTAGTGGTTATTGACGATAATCCGAATTGGACCTATGCTCAGAGAAAAAGCAAGGAAAAGTTCTGGATGCACAGACTGAAGTCATTCCGCCCTAATGGTATCAACAAACTAAATGACTTCACCAGGATGAACGTGAACTAGACCCAATTCCCGATTGTAACAAACAAGTTTATTCTCTCTATATATAGAGTTAACTTTACCCTTAATTCGCTTTATCAATTCTGGGACAACCCACGCATAGATTTTTTGCTTACATTTTTGTTTATTATTTCTTTTATCCGATAATCAGTCCTAAAACATTTCCAAATTACATTTATAATACATCTAAATTATCTTTCTTTGGTTTCTTTTTATTATGTAAAGTTAAGCTATTTTGAGAGAATAAGACAGTGTACGATTTACTGCTTGGCCGTTATTAATTAGCGATAATGAATTCGTTCAATTATGTAAATCGCACTTCACCAGAGTACATCCGAGAGACCGGACGTATTTCATAGCGGTCCGGATTTATTTCTTTACAACTGATTATCAAATTCAAATTCAACATGTAACATTGTAAATAAATAGTGTTTGGTAGTTTAGTAGTAGTGCTAGCCGTTTTTTGTTTTTCTATTTCCTTTGTTTTTATGACTTTCTTTGTCCTGAGGAAGGGACAGGGCGTCCCGAAAATTTGACAATTTCTATTGTTCGTGTCGTTGGTCATTTTTAGTGCTTTATATATAATGTGTCAAGTACTTAACATCTTATGCTTCGTATTGAATATTACACCTCTTTCTTGCAGATTTTTAAAAAAAAATTCTTTTTAATCAAATATTGTTCCATGCATTTAAATATTTATATTCTTGATTTTAATATAAAACACCAAGATATTATGGACACTGAGCCTAGAAAGAAGATTAAAATCAGAATGATCCACTTAATTCCACTTATGGGGCACTTGCACAGCAGTGCAGACAGAAGATAAGCAAAAGTTGATAAGGTGTACCATATTCTGTAACAATATGATGTCAAAATTAACGACCATGACAACAACAAAAACAGCACACACGTGTTACAAAGCAGTACGATTTCTACAGCAACGTACAGAAGTCCACAAACAAAAACAAGATCAACGACTACAGCAAAATGACATCTAGACACAAAATAGTTACTAAAACAAAACTGAAAGTGAAACAAACTGAAAATGAAACAGACAAAATACTGAATGAAGCAGACAACAACAACATACTGAGTTACTAAAACAAAACTGAAAACAAAACAAAGAACATTAAAGCATGTATGTATCACTTCAATAGACAACAACAACATAAATCAGGACAAACAAAGAACACATAAAGCAAATATGTATAACTTCAACAGACAACAACAACATATGTCAGGACAAACAAAGAACTCATAAAGCATGTATGTATAACTTTAACAACAACAACAACATAAGTCAGGACAAACAAAGAACACATAAAGCATGTATGTATGACTTCAACAGACAACAACAACATATGTCAGAACTAAAGCATGTATGTATAACTTTAACAACAACAACAACATAAGTCAGGACAAATGATATCTGATATCGAGTAAGTAAAAGAAGTAATATCAACAACAATGAAAACATACATAGTATATATATATATATATATATATATATATATATATATATATATATATATATAATGTTTTTTTTTATTTGGTAAGTAGATACAGTTTGACTAGAAATCTAATGTTTTAATAGATAACTTTACTCTAAACACATGGAGTAAATAGTGTTTTAAAGTAGATACATGTAGATCTGGCCTGGCGTTTCTTATATCATTCCTCACTGAGTGGAGGATATCATTAGTAGATACATGTAGATCTGGCCTGTAGTTTCTTACGACATTCCTCACTGAGTGGATTTTATCATTAGAGAGCCTTTATACCTAATGAATTATTAAGATTTTTATTATACTTTAAACATACTTTTTTCCACAGGGTCATAATTCAATTGAATCACAATTTTTGTGTAATCCCCGATAGAAAATTAATTGGATTTCCTGGATTTGCTACCATATGTCTTCAATTAAATTTGAGTACTCAGTGACAAATTTCTGCTGAAAATCTTAGACCATGTGGGAAAAAGTACATTTACAGTAGTTCATGATTAAATGTGATCCTAATTAAATAAAAATTGATTAGCTTTGTAACTTGTACGTATTAGACCAAGTGTGTGCATGCATGTTATATAATATTAGGGGAGTATTTTGATCACATTAAATTTTGCTTTTCATTTAGTAAACTTGCTTATCATGCACTATATAACATGAGATATTTTCAAAATAATGGCAGAATCTAACATGTTTGTTTAACATTTTATCAAGGTTGTACCAAATTATATTTTTGACAGGCAAACAGGTTATTTTTGCAGCAAATATACCTTGTATATTGGAATGAATATCTTGTTCATAGATAATCTAGATATTAGTCTGCTTGTACACTGGAAATAATTCAAATATAAATCGTGATGATTTATGTATCATATTTGCTTTACCAAAAAAAAAATGTTTGTACAAAAATATATCATCTGCAGACCTGTTTATAAATAGAGAAATTTGTTAAAAACACTCCTAAAATTGAAAAAAATTCAGTTATATCAATCTCTAATATTTGTACAATGCAATGTACATCTCGGGTCTGAGTCCTTTGGTTGTTAAAATTCAGATAGTATTGATTTCTTGTATGACTATACATTGATACCTTTAACCCGATGTAATGTGGATTTGCCTGTTTGATAGCACCCATATTTTCATAGTTACAATTCCGTATTTCCATGGTAACCTTGATTTGTTGCTATGGTTACAGTGGAAAAGGAGAGCAGTGAGGGAGGGTCGGTCACACAGGGAGGGATCACAACCTCAAGACATTCCTCCATGAGAAGCGAGTCAGAGGACCCCAGAAAAGCCAAGAAGAAACTCACCAAGGAAAAGAAGGGTCCAGGGGGAATTTTTAAAGGTTTACTGAGGTATGGTATGGGGGTCCAGGGGGAAATATTTAAAGGTTTACTGAGATATGGAATGGGGACCCAGGGGGAATATTTAAAAGTTTGCTGAGGTATGGTATGGGGACCAAGGAGGATGGGATGTAAGGGGAATATTTAAAGGGTTACTGAGGTATGGAATGGGGGTCCAGGGGGAATATTTAAAGGTTTACTGAGGTATGGAATGGGGACCCAGGGGAATATTTAAAGGTTTACTGAGGTACGAAATGGGGACTCAGGGGGAATATTTAAAGGTTTACTGAGGTATGGAATGGGGACCCAGGGGAATATTTAAAGGTTTACTAAGGTATGGAATGGGGACTCAGGGGGAATATTTTTAAAGGTTTACTGACGTATGGAATGGGGACCCAGGGGGAATATTTAAAGGTTTACTGAGGTATGGAATGGGGGTCCAGAGCATATATCTAAAAGAAAACATGTAGATATATAGTTAAGTTGAAAATGTTTCTTACTAGAAAATTTCATAAGATATGAGTGAGTGGGGGAAAAAGTATATTTGATTTCATGTGATGTGGTTAAGGATTTAAGATACAGATAGATTTTATTGTAGGAGGAGCAACAAAAGCAAAAAGGAGGAGGCAAAAACACAGGAGGAAACAGACAGACAGACGGGGTCAGAGGAGAGATCAAAGTCAACAGACTCTAGGAAAGACAGGTAAACTATAGATGGGGGGGATTGTCAGGGTGTTTAAACTAAGGGTAGAATTAGAGGAATTGAATAGAAATTTAGATAGAGAAGACAGGTAAACTATAGACGGGGGGGGGGGGGATTGTCAGGGTGTTTAAACTAAGGGTAGAATTAGAGGAATTGAATAGAAATTTAGATAGAGAAGACAGGTAACTTATAGACGGGGGTGGATTGTCAGGGGTGTTTAAACTAAGGGTAGAATTAGAGGAATTGAATAGAAATTTAGATAGAGAAGACAGGTACACTATAGACGTGGGGTGGATCTTCAGGGGTGTTTAAACATAGACTGAAGTTTAAAAACTTCAAATTGGATTGAAATACAGGTAAATATTTTTCATAGTTATCATTTTCTCCAGATTTTGATGGTGAAAAAAAAAATTGGGGGGTGGGGGACTAGCTAAACTTGGGTTCTGAAAGGTAACTTCAACTTTAAAGAAAAATATAAATTAATGAAAACAAATTTTTTGTACTTTATGTGAAATTTCCATCTCGTAAAACTGATTTCAGTTTTAAGGAGTTGTTTGAGGAAACTGAATATGAAAGGTAAACATTCTTACAGTTTTCATTTATCAGAAAGAAAGTCATGACCCGCACTTGACAAGGAAATAGCTCATCATAGCACATACATTAATAGACACTGGAGTGAAGATGGTATGTGACGGTACATATAATTGTCGTTTTGTACATATTGTCGTCGGCGACGATATGTACCTACCCTCACTGCACATATTGTCGTCCATCGGTACATATTGTCGCCGGCTGAAAAGTTACACATGTACATATTGTCGCTGGCGACATTATGTGCCTCACCCTCACTGTACATATTGTCGCCCCACATATATTGTTGCTTAAAGATTTCTTTTGTTGTTTTTTTTTTGGTAGTTTTGTGAATGTAATTGGTGTGTGAACCACATCGACGTGTCTCATGCTACTCCATGCAGCGTGATTGTGATGGTACATTTTGTCGTCCTGTTCATATTGTCGCCGGCGACATTGTGTACATACACATATACCCTAACTGCGCATATTGTCGTCCATCAAAACATGTCGCATGACAATGCACGGCAATGATCCATATACATGTAAATATGACTAGAGAAACCAAAAACTTCAAAAATGGTCATATACACTTAATTTGATCGCCGAAATATGGTTGAAATATTACCGACTCGGCGTTAAACAATAATAATCAATCAATCAATCCATATAAATATAACTAATCACTGCATTGCTGTTTTTGAGAAGATAATTTCCCCAAATATTCTTAAGTAAAACTGATCGCCCATTGTGGTTCTACCCTACTCCTGGGGTCATGATGTGAACAAAATTGATTTTGTTTTTTGTTATAATGTCACTCTCGAGAATTTTTTCATTCATAAGTAGACGTCACCACTTGCCGGTGGAGGGCTTCAAATTTAGACCTATACTTAGCACTCAGGGTCATTAAGCAGTGAGGGATCTTTTTCAAGCCAGCACCTCAAAATTGAACTAACGCTATTTATGAAGCTTTCACATAAGTATTACCTCTTTTGACCCAGTACTTCTTGAAAAAAAATGAAAACTTTGATCACCTACTGTAGCCACACCCTTCCCCCGAGGGACATGATCTGAATAAACCTGAATCTACACTTCATGATGAAACTTTCACATAAGTTTCAACTTTTCTGACACATTGGTTCTTGAGAAGATTTTTAAAATATGTCACTAAATTTTCACTAATTCGTAACTAGTATTCTTGAAAGAGGGCATGGCCCTTCATTTCAACAAGCTTGAATTCCCTTTATCCACGGACGCTTTATGGCAAGTTTGCTTGAAATTGGCCCAGTAGTTCTTGAGAAGAAGCTGAAATTGTGAAAAGTTTACAGACAGAGGGACGGTCAGACAAAATGTGATCAGAAAAGCTGACTTGAATTCCAGTTCAGGTGGTCTAAAAATGTCAACCCCTACACCAATTATATCGGCACATGATTGTATTTAAGAATAACCCAAAAAATAATTTCCAAATAATCATTACTACTGAACAAAAAATGTTTAATGAGAAACAGTGCATATTCTAAATAGCATAGACTTACCTCTTAAATGTCAAAAATTTAAGAAGTTGTACATGTGTATATTGGCACTGTCAACTATTTTAAAAATTAGGTCAAAGGTCAAGTTCAAGGATAACTAGGTCGGTAACCATGGTAAAATACAAAAGTCATAGTGCTAAGCTATATATGTGCAAAATATCAAATATCAAATCCATATACATATATACCTCTAACATTTCTCGAGATATAAGGTGTGACAGACGGATGGACGGACAGCTAGACAGAAGCTCGGCAGGCGACACAAAAATGACTTTGCAGTTCCTTGGAAAACTTTTTAAAGACTTCTCCTATATATTCCACCGTAAAACTTCGATCCCCTGTTGAGGACCCAACCTATACGTGTACCATGGGTCATGATTTGAACAATCTTCAATCTTCACTATCTGAAGGTGATTCCTTAAAATGACTGATCATTGCTTTGCTGTTCTTGAGAAAAAGATTTTTCAAGATATTTCCTATATGGCCTCAACCTACAAGAAGGGTGACTTGGTGCCGTTGACCACCCCTGGACTTGCAGGTGAAAGTCCTGCCAGGGGCAAGTAAGAACTTGGGTTGCATCTTCGAGGGCAACAATAATTTAACTAGGGAGGAATGTAATGGTTTGACCCTGGATATAGGCCTGCATGGCTCGGTAGGTAGAACACCTGACTAGTGGTGCAGGGGTCCCGGGTTCGATTCCCGGTCCACCATTATTACATTTTCTCCTTTGCTTTATAGATTTGAACAATCTCGAATTTACACTTCTTGAAAATGCTTCTCTATCAGTAAAACTAATTATGGCGTTGCAGAATTTTAAAGATTTTCCCTATGTTTAGAGGCCCGTAGAACGCGGGGGGGGGGGGGGGCAGTTTTTTCTGAGTATAGTTTTTGCTATAGTAAATTTTCCTTTTGTTGATTCTACATACAGCATTTATAGTCATAGCACCTACACAAAATATAGTTAATTCTATCAGTTTGGACGAACTCTAAAAACGGCGTGAACTCCGAAAACGAAGTCTTTGGCACCATCATGCATTGCGGCAAAATGGCGTCCGATGTAAACAAACGTTTTCTTCAATTATAGGCCTGCATAATGGCTGTATTTAGTGGGGGGGGGGGCGACCTCCCACTTTTTTCTGAGTATAGTTTTTGCTATAGTAAATTTTCCATTAGATGCTGGTTGACCCCCCCCCCCTCCCTTTTGATATTTAAGGTCGAGAACAGGCAAATTCAAGGATTTGGACAGTAAATAAGTTTTTTTTTCTTTTTGCTTGTAAGATAATTTTGGGAAGTTGCCCCCCCCCCCTGTATTTTTGGCCATTTTTTTTTTTTTTCATGTCAGATTTTTTTGGGAAGTTGGCCCCCCACTTTTGAAACCGTTGCTACGGGCCTCGTTTATTTCTTTGTAAAACTTTGATTGCTCATGGTATATTTGACATACATTACCTTATTATACTGTGTGTTGATTCTACATACAGCATTTATAGTCATAGAACCTACACTAAATATAGTTAATTCTTTCAGTGTAGACGAACTCCAAAAACGGCGTGAACTCCGAAAACGAAGTCTTTGGCTCCATCATGCATTGCGGCAAAATGACGTCTGATGTAAACAAACGATGGATTGTCGTTCGTTTTCTTCAAATATACGCCTGCATAATTGTTGTATTTAGTAGGGGGGGGGGACCCAACTTTTTTTGAGTATAGTTTTTGCTACAGTAAATTTTCCTTTAGATGCTGGTTGCCCTCCCTACTTTTTTGATATTTAAGGTCGAGCACAGGCAAATTCAAGGATTTGGACAGTAAATTAACCTTTTTTTTTTGCTTGTAAGATAATTTGGGAAGCCCCCCCCCCCCCGTATTTATTTTTGGTCAGTGTTTTTTTTTTTGTTTTTTGTTTTTTTTTTTTTTTTTTGCTTGTCATTTTTTTCGGAGGAAGTTTGCCCCCACTTTTGAAACCGTTGCTACGGGCCTCATTTATTTCTTTGTAAAACTTTGATTGCTCAATGTAGTCCATTTCTGTAGCTACTCTCTGTGATCATGATTTTAACAAAATTTTATTTTAAAATAAATGTGGATGCTTTCATATCAAAATGCCTATTTATGGCTTTGCTGTTACTTGGAAAAAGATGTTTTAAAGACTTCTTCGATATACTGGTATTCCAATGTAAAACTGAGATCACCCATTGTGGCCCCACTCTCCACTCTCATGATTTAAACTAACTTGAATCTAGAAGAATTAATAAAGATATCTTCTATATATTCTTATGTAATTAAGACTTTAAAACCCTGTTGTAGCCCTGCCCTACCCCCAGGGTAGATTTCTACACTACATGTTAGCAATTTAAGCGTATTATATGATGCCATGTAATATTTTTTTTAAAATGATAATTCCAACTTTAATCTTGGAAATTCCAACTTTAAAGTTGTATTTTCAACCTAAGTCGTTTTGCAACGTAAATCGTGGTTTTTAAAACTTTAAGCTTGGCTTCTCCAATTCTAAAGTTGGTAATTCCAACTTTAATCTGGGGCTTTTCCTACTTTAAAGTTGGAATTAAATTCCCACTTTTAAAAAAAATATCATGTGGCACCAATACGCTTCCATAACCTGAAGATGGTTCTATATTTAACAAATATGATTTAATCATATAGACTTAATTAAGAAGGTTTTTAAATTGCGAAAAAATACGATCTGCTTGCAAATCATAGAACGAAATTAATGTTGATGTGATTGGCGGGGAAATGAACTTTTTTTTTAATTTTAGAGTGTGGAGGTGGTTATTGGTCCACATTTCAGTGGCATATGTATTGAACATGAATTCTGCAATGTTTCTTATATTATTCTCAAAGAAGATGGGTGAACAAGGCGGGCGAAGTACCTACAGTGCGACAAACATGAAGTGAAAAATAAAATCTTAATTATATCAAAATTTTCTTTGATATTTCATCTAACGCTAAAGTATACTTTATGTAAAATCTCTACAATTTACAAAAATCTCACAAAGACTGAAATTATTTGCCTATGAAATAGCATACACACACTAAAGAGGACACAAAAGGATCATTTTCTCATACTTTAATTAACAAAATTTTTCGATATGAGTGGGTCTTCGCTCCATTTTTTTGAAAGTTAATCCTAAAAGTTTGCATAAAAATATATATTTTTTGCTTACAAAAACATGGAGCAAAGACCCACTATACCTTAAAAGTACACTTTTATGACAAAGCATTCGCATCTTTCCGAGAAATACTTGAAGTCCATTAAGTCAAGGGTCTGTGTAGCGTAGTGGTTAGCGTGTTAGTTTCAAATCAGTATGATACTCCGGATTTTTATTGCAAGGGTTCCAATCCCACGAATAAATAACATTTTATTTTTTAATAAATGAAAAAAAAATTTCCGAGATCTTTTTTTCTCAGAAAAGTTTTGTTGATCATAAGTTCATAAATTTCAATAATGAGAACTTTCCTTTAAATACTTAATTCACAAATTGAATACGATTTTTAAATATCTGAAGCTATAGGCATTCTGCACGCCTTGTTCACCCATCTTCTTATGCATATCTTACTCAATCCGTGCGTGCGTGCGTGCACATATGCGTTACCAGCAAAGGGTAAATAAACATCGGGATCGAGATACTTGAAATCATGTTGCAAAAAGGTCAAAATCGAAACGAAGAAGTGACGGATAGGGGCCTACGGATACAAGCGAATTGATTCACTGTAGAACTAGAAGGCAGCATTATTTAGGGAGCCACACAGCCACATTTCTGAAGTAGTTGGTGAAATAAGGACAGAACCCGTATTTTGGTTTGTTTACGATAGATTATAAATAACCTACGAACAAGGAAGTAGAATTATCTGGATTCTGTTGATTCTTGTCAAACTTTGTAAATTTGACATACATTACCGTATGTTACTTTGTGTTGATTCTACATACAGCATTTATAGTCATAGCACCTACACAAAATTTAGTTAATTCTATCATTCTAGACGATCTCCAAAAATGGCGTGAACTCTGAAAACGAAGTTTTTGGCTCCATCATGCATTGCGGCAAAATGGCGTCCGATGTACACAAACGATGGATTGTCGTTCGTTTTCTTCAAATATATGTCTGCATAATTGCTGTATTTAGTGCATTGTCAGGGATCACTTTGGGCTGTGGCCTTGCGCCATTTAGCGCACAAGTTATATTTAGCAGTCAGGGGTGAGACTGAAATCCGTCATTTTTAAAATGACGATTTTAAGCCATAAAATAAAATTTTTATTATGACTTTAACTCGTCATTTTTAAGAAAATGACGAAAAACAGTCATAAAAATTTAGAGTGTTTATAGAATACCGAGTTACCTCTCTTTGAAAAATGTTAGATCCACCAACCGAAAAAAGGACAAAAAACATCGTAAACGAACTTCATTTCTCTAATACAGTTGACTACAATACTGGTTATGTTGACAGTATAAATTTCCCAAGCAAAAAATAAGAGTGGAAGAGTTATTTGTCAATTTATTTGCATTAAATAGGAAAGAAGACGAAAATGACGATATTCCGTCTTTTTTCAAAATGGAGGGTCTGGGTGCACTGAAATATCTCGCTTGTTTTACGGGGCGCACTACTTTTTTATGGCTTTAACTTTTTGTCGAGACTTTTCTCTACAAGTACGTATTCTTCCAGACGGTGTACTATTTGTTTTTATAGGGCTAAAAGCCATGTAAAAATGGCGAATTAGTTCTACCAAAATTCGACATTTTACAGCTAAATAATAACTTTCACCTTCCATGTTGATGTTCTAACGCACGTGGTCGACAGTAATTAGTGACCCGGATGAAATGAAACTTGCGTAAACACTCTTCTTTCAGCGGTGAATTCAAATTTCGCTTTTATGTAACCAGGATAGAAGAATTAAGTTGAAAAAGAAAATATGACGATAGTAAGTCATATTGACAAAAATGACGAAAATACGTAGTTAGTAAATATGACGATTATCCATCATTTTTCAAAAATGACGGATTTCAGTCTCACCCCTGACTGTTTAGAGTACAAGTTTCCTACTGTATCGGAGATACAGGGCAGGGCTTAAGGTGAGAGTGATACATGTAGCTCGAGCCAGGCCCCGCCCTGTATCTCAGATACAGTAGGAAACAAGTATTCTAAATGACTTGTGACATGATATGACCTCACTAATTTACATGTGTATTTGGGTAAATATCTCTCAACCAATCAGATGATTTTGCAGAAAGTTGATTAAGTAACCCATTTTTAGCAATCGCAACTGAAATGCCGAAGTGGACATGCAGATATCTATCAATTTAAATAATTATAATTATGAGATGCATTATATGATGTGTTTTCCCAAAATTTAATTTATATTTGATTGCGTAGGTTTTTTCCTTTCTATTTAGCTCTTGCTGACTTTTTTTAGCTCACCTGAGCTGAAAGCTCAAGTGAACTTTTCTGATCACATTTTGTCTGTAGTCCGTTTGTCCGTCCGTCTGTCTGTCCGCCTGTCCGTCCATCTGTAAACTTTTCACATTTTCGACTTCTTCTCCAGAACGACTGATCGTATGACGTATCTAAACAAATTTTTATGTTCTTGGTGTCTCGTTCAGAGAGAACAGCAAGGTTAGTGAAAATATCAGCGTGGTGGAAATGCCAAAGATTAACCTCGAAGGGTAACGTTAGCCTATAGAATTCAGTGATGGAAGTAAGATTTATGCTAGTTTGTGTGGAGTTATGTAATCTTTGGTAGTACAGTGCTTGGATAGTAATTGAAAATCGGATATATGTTGTCTTTGGTGCGTTCTTTACATTGGATCAGCGAGACATGTGTATAGCCCCATTAGGGTTAGTTGTGTCTGGCATGACTAACCCCCCTATTATGCGTGCGCCAACTAATCCTGTTGACACAAAGGGAGACTGACTAAGCCCTGGGACTAAGTCAACAAAACAAAATAAAATACATTAAAAAAAAGAACACCAGCACAATCAACACCTTTAAATACAATAAAATACCTAATATATAATCAAATGGAAATTAAAAATAAAATTTAAAATGACTTTAACAAAAAATAAGGTATGAATGACAGGGATGTTGAAATCATTCCTTGAGTTTCAACTCAGCCAGTTATTATGAAGAAAACTCATATTAGTTGTCAAAGATAGTATGGACTAACCCAATATTTATGAGAAAATTCATGTTAGTTGACTAAGTTAGTCACTCTAAACATAATAAACAATAGAAATTCTTGTTAGTTGTCTAAATTAGTCTAACTAAGGGTTTCCTTCTTGAAAACCCCAAATTCCAATAATCAAAATAATTCCAAATTCCAATAATACACTGTTTTTACAACACCAGAGCGTCTGGTTGATCAAGACATATGCCTTAACAGGGAATCGTACACGGAATTTTTCCTTCGTTTAGATTACACAAGAATCTTTTTACCAAATACTGAATATAAAACGTCATTTATTGTATTTACAATGTAATGATATAATTCTCAACATATTAAATATATATTCTAATATGTAATAGTGAATTTAGAAAACTTTTGATTATTAATCCGAAACAAAAATCGTACAAGTTATTAATTTTGCATACACACACACTCGCTCGAAATTCCTGCAAGTCCAAAGGCAAAGATCGGACCTACTGACCTGAAACAACGGAAGCTTACATTTTTTACTTCAAATAAAATTTCGTGAACTCTTTCATCGCCAGAGCTAAAAGTAGATTATTCTATCAATGTGAGTCAAACTGCTTAAAATTCAATGTTAGATATTTCAAAAGTTACTTGAATGATATTAATTTTACAGATTTCTCTAAATAAAATTTCTGTAATAGATCATTTTCAGTAGGCCCAAATTAGCAAGAGTTATTTCCCGTTGGCCTCCACATTGGAGGTCAACATGCTCATATTCCTTCATTATTTAACCAACATTAACTTTTTAAACTGGCCATTGTGGG